>NC_028458.1:521528-615986 GCF_000263155.2 Setaria italica
CACTCGTGGTTGCCAGTTCCCACTCCAGAAGGCTTGGAGCCCCCGCCCGCGGATACGCATCTCGCCGCCCCATGGCCGATCTCCGACCGCCGGAGCCCACCACCAACGGCGCCGGCGCCGGCGCGGTCGCCGCGCTGCCGGCGGCGGAGCCGTCCGCCGCCGCCGATGCGGCAGCCGCCGGAGGGGCGCAGGCGCCCGCCCCGCCCTACTCCAAGCGCCGCCGCCGCCCCAGCGTCCGCCTCGGCGACATCGACGCCCCGCCGCCGCGGCGAAACCACAAGTCCTCCTCGTCCCACCCGCGCCCGCCGCGCCGCGCGCACCCGGACGACGGCGGCGGCGGCGCCGACCCGCACCACCGCCGGGGGCCCAAGCCCCCTGCCCAGCGCCGCCCGCGCACCGCGTGGATTCCGGCCGCGCCCTCGGGCGCCGAGGGCTACGAGGACGATGAGGAGCGCTACTACGACGACGAGGACCAGTCCGACTCCGCGGCGGCAGCCGCCGCCGCGAGAGCTAGGGTTTCTGGCAGCGGCGACGAGTCGGACGGCGTGGCGGACTGGGGCCTCCCCAACGGCCGCCTCCCCTCCGCCATGGGTTACAGCGGCGTCAAGGCGTGGCTGGACGGGTTGGGGCTTTCTCGGTATGCTCCTGTGTTTGAGATCCATGAGGTGGACGATGAGGTGCTACCTATGCTAACGCTGGAGGATCTCAAGGACATGGGCATTGGAGCTGTTGGCTCAAGGAGGAAGATGTACGCTGCCATCCAGAAGCTCCGGAGCGACAGCGCCTCCTGAGTTGGGTGAGCTCTGAGCTTCTTCTGCTATCCTATTTTTGGTTTCATTTAAATACAGAGCTAGTAGTGATGAGAGAAATGACTGATGCTGCTTCTCGCCAACCCAAGTGTGTATATATGTTTGATGATCGCCTCATATTTGTCGTATTATGACGCTGTTCAGAAGCGGTTCAAAAAGGAATAGTTTGGAAGCACATTGAAATAAGGGAATGAGGTGAACTAGTTGCATTAACATGCTGCCCCTGTTTTTTTTGTCTTGTTCGTGCCCATAATAAATGCGGCAAATCTGTGCCTTTTATTACTCGTTTGATTTAGTTTTATACTTGCTACTTTTTATCCAAACTCTCTGCAATACATCAATCTTTCAGATTGACTTCCAATACAAATCATCTGTACAGGAAGCTACTGGAATGGTAATGAAAAGGGGATAGGCGATTTTACACAATCTCTGCCTTAATAACCAGGCACCACATTTATTTTTCTTCCTATTTTCTTGCATTGCCACTTGCTAGTAGCATGTAAAAAGACACATGATATGATAGGATCAACCAGTAATTTAATAGGAGTTCAATAGCAAATATATATATAAACCCTGATTGGTTTCTGAATTGTTGAAGGAATGTTAAGTGTTTTTTTTTCCTCTCAGGCAAAGCCACGAGATTTTTTATTCATTATTAGCAGCCAGAGTTTACATACATTTTAATTTTTCGATACAACAAGGTGGGCTTCTCAACCCAAACTTGAAGTAATGTTAGTGGATTACTGTAGTGTGCCCCTGTGGCCAGAAGCAGCCCATATCCGCACCAGATGAGGAATGGAAATGCACCTTTGGGAGCCCATCCACACCAAAGCAGCAAGCCCGCCTACCTCACTGGTTTTGTTGCAAAAACATGTCAGCTGGGTGCCTGGGTGGCACCGAGAACCTAGGTCCCGTGTCGCTTCTACCTTTTAGAATAATATCTTAGATCATGGATGACTTCCTCCTCCAATCCTTTATTATTTATTGCACGCACAAGATTAGATATGATAGAAACGTAAAGAAAATACAAATCAATGTGTCATCCATACTCTCATCTGTGGCACATCAGCGTACTTTTCTCCTTCGAATCTTTCCTTTATAATGGTAGGCATATATTCTCCAAATTGTGCGGGGATCGGCTAACCTTGCCTATCGTACCAAATATTACTTGAAAGAAGATTTCTAGTGAAATACGGGTGCCCCTTGAGCCTCCCTTAAGGCCATGCTTGATGAACAGAATCCATTGTTCCAAAAGCACCGTATAGGTCAACACACAATCCCTGTTGGGAATTATTCCTTGTCAAATGAGAGCAGCCATTCTTCACCGAATTTTGTCCAAGAAAAAAGTCAACACCAAGTGCCACCATAACATGTTTTCTGTCACATCTTGCATCATAATTTGACCAATTTGCATCGACCATTGGTTCCTACTAGGGTGCCTTATGCTGGGTATCTTGAGCATAAATGATGATGGAGATCATCCATAAATGTTATTTCGTGTAAATGTGGTGCATTTTATGTGCAAATTAATGCACCAATTGCCCATTGATTGCTATAATGAAGAGGGTTGTACGCTATTTTATGGTTTGATAGGCTTTTTGACTGAGTGGTGCACAACTTACGTGATGTACTCTCTTAGTTCTGCACTTCTACTCATTATGAGATTTAGTGTGACATTATCTCCTCCTTTAACTGGATTTCTCTTTCACTGCTTACCTGTTTAACTCATGAAATTTTCTTTGCTCCCACTGCATGCAAATTGTCACATCTGTTGTGATGAAAATGCGTATGGAGTTCAGAGCTTTTTGTTCATATGAATGTTTAGAACTGTGAAATTCTGATATATTTAGTTCTCTTATGTCCCAATTTAATAAATCTCCTGGTACAAGTTATACAAATTTGTAATGTGAAAGAAAACTGTCTTTTAGAATTATACTGAATTTTTGGGGGTCTTAATTCATGATCTCAAGTCTTAGGATTACTTAGCTAATGTTATTTATATCCTAGGCTTCCATTTCTACTTATGTTCTTTTAGTTCCATTGACTGATTGGTTATGCATTCATATTCCTTCTGTATTAAATGTTTGTTTCCTATTTTAGTGATATGCCTCCCTTTTGGAGCTATTGTATGCCTCAAGTTTCTCATAATTTCAGCATGAATATTCATATGGATGTTTTAAACCCATAATGTAAACCAAATTAATTTTTATGTAAGCTTTAATCAATTTATCATTTAGTCATTATGTGGCTGTGAATAATACACTCACTTATGCATTCATTGGTGTGTAATGCAGGACTGTATATATGCCTCAACTTTCTTTCTCCTAGCATCAATACTGTTCTGTATTAGATAGACAAAATTGGATATGTGACACTGCTCAAAATTGGCTGAGACACTGCTCACTTAGGCGTTCATTGGTGTGTGATGCAGTAATGATATATAAGGGTCAACTTTCTTTCTCTTAACATTAATGTTCATGGATAGTAGATAGGCAAAATTGGCTATGAGACACTGCACTTGGTTTGCGTTTGCCCACAAATAAAGTAAACTCATGTCACTGCTAGACATACTATAAAGCCTGTTAGTTTTTAGTGTACACAGATGTTCACCAGCAAATGAACATGAAATTGTAGTTTGTTTGGACGGTGACATGATTTTGTGGTGTGTTTGAACGGTGACATGTCATGTGCAAGCTAAGCTACTGTGGGCAGCTTTCAACTTAAACTGGAGGATCAATTGGGATAACTGGTCATATATCTGAAGTAAAGAATCGGAACATGCATGTAGGTGGCAGAAATTAAAATGGAGAAATATTTTGTATCTACTTATAAATTAGGTTGCCAATGTTTCTATATCTGTTACTTAAGGCCAATTATTTCACTGTCTCAGATTCTTTTCTCTTTTGTTAGCTACTGGTTAAGGCGTTGCTGGGCGGCTTCAAGAAGGGTGCAAGGAACTGATATGCTGAGTCATTGATACATTGTAAGTTCAAAGAGTAGCGAGTGGATCCTTAGTTGAAAAATCATAGTTTTTGGTCCTTTTGAAATGTCACCTCCAAAATGTGATGGTTGTCAAATATGATAGTCTGGTACATTTTGCCGTAATTAAAAGTATGTTAGGAGTATTCACTGGAGGAGTGGTTTTCAGTTTGTGGCTGAAAAGAGGCTCAGGGTAGAAAGGAATAGTAAAGCCCAAGGACAGCATTAGTTATTCACTGGGGAGGAGTGGTTTTCAGTTATGGCTTCTACCGCAGCAGCATGTTGACAGCCATGAGTTGTTACCAAAAAAGCTCAAGAAATAGAGAGTATCCCAACAAACTGTACTTAGGTTCGGTTGGGGTCAAATTATTGCGGCACGTTGGCAGATAATGTGCCATGCCCATGCCGCTGGGCTGATGACACCACAGTGGTAAATGAAGTGGAGAATTTCGCCACAAGCTGTTGGCTGCAGTGAAGTAACTAGTAATATGTTTCGTAAGTGGAATACCTCACATTTCTTGTGTATCCTGCCCATCATCTTTCAAGCCAAAGATGAGTAGGTTGAAAGAGTAGCGAATGGATTCATCAGTTGAAAAACCATAATTCTATGTGTTAAGCCAAAGAGGAGTAGGCCTGACATGGGATAGCGTAAGAGGCACTCAGTTAGCCCGGATGATTTGCCCGGAGGGCCGCCACTTGCTGCTCCTGATTGCCATGGCACCAGGAGCATTCAGAGGTGGCTACAGGCAAATCATCCTTGGCTATCAAAGATGGCCTCCTACCTCCATGCGAGACCTCTCTTCTGCCACTTGTGGTGCTTGTTGTGCACTGATGCCTGCATGCCTGGGCATGTATTTATAAGGAGCCATCAGGCACTGGGTTGGGGTCGGCGACTTTACTTGGGTGCAGCTGCGTGTTTGACACAAGAGGAATATTGGCCTTTGACATAGAAAAGTAGCAGATCATTGGGTGCTGGATGAGAGATCTGGATTGGTTGCCTTTTCCTTTTTGGAGAGCATCCAGGGATTTGGAGCTCATATCCTCCTCCCCAGTTCGTCACATTGGTTGACTCGTGCATGAACAGTTGGGTCCCATGCACCGGCGGAAGGGCCGGCGTTGCCCATCCCTGGGCTGCATATCGAATATATGTGCATGTGAAGAAGAACATAACAGCACGGAAGGAGATAAGGATGGGGGGTCATCAGGTTGGTATATGGACTGGTTGATTCTTCCATGATAAGGCTGTGACCGTTGCTGCACGCTGGAGAAGGATCCGGCTGGATAAAGAGCAGAGCGCTTTGGAGTCTGGAGGCGGCTAGAATTTGGACAAGTCCACCCGTGCAAAGGAGGATTGAGCCCCCCATTGTGAAGGCACCATCTACCAGTCAACCTGCAGCACATTTGCAGCCTATCCTAATGGTTGAGTGATGATTATGCTCACTATGCTGAGAAAATGTACAGCCAGCATTGGATCCATTTCGACAAGGTTCCGTGGTTCCAACTTCCAACAACTTAATACATGAACCATGCCTGCAGGAACCCGGTTCCTAATCTCTTGACTCTTGGCAACGCGGTCAGATTCTCAATTTACTTGCTGCCATGCCATCTGTCCCACTTCTGATTCGAGGTTAATAGTAAGCGTAGATGCCTGCTAATCATGCTTGAAACAAGTGACTGTTGATATGCCGAGAAGCAACCAGGCCAACCCTGCGCCGACGATGATGCCGTCCATGAGCCCGAACATGTGGTCCTGGAGGAACACTTGTTTGTTTGCCTCCAGAGCTGCTCAGTCTGTTCATGAGTTTGTCCACCTATACTCCTTAATCTCAAAAAACCACACATCAATTTTCCCATGGAAGGAAGGAAGATATATACTTCTTCAATAAGACTTGAGTTTTGCTTTACATGTATCTATTCATATTTTTTTCCCGATCCATTTCTCTGCTGCAGATCAATGGAAAATGTACCTGTTCACCATTACAGCAAACTTTGGAGACCCCACATGATTTATTCGCAGAAAAATATTGAAAACAGCACGCCAAATTTGATTTGAACCGCCACAAGACTTTGTAGGTTTTTCGTCAAGGTTGGCACTTGTATCTTGTCGGCACAAGCACGAGCGGTGTGTCTTCTTCGGGGCAGTGAGTCCTGCTGTCTCTTCCATGTTGATGCCCTCCCTCCCCACCCCATCCAGGAGCTCCCAGTCAAAGCAATAGAGCAGGTTGGCCAGAGTGAATGCCACCGTGGCCACTCCCATGGCCATCCCTGGGCACGTCCTCCGACCGGCACCAAACGGCAGGAGCTCAAAAATGCGCCCCCTTGAAATCGACATCGCTCCCCTCAAACGTCTCCCTCGGCGCTAGTAGCAGCGCCGTCGGGTGTAGCCGTAGTGTTTCCTTCACCACCATCTTGAGGTATTTGAGCTTAGGCATTATGTCGTCCAGCTGTACCCTCTCTTTGTTGCCAGCAACAGCTCTGACCTCTTCTTGCACCCTTTTAAGGACGGCTGAGTTCTTCATTACCTCGGCCATTGCCCATACAATGGTCACCGAGTTCGTGTCAATGCCCCCACCAAAAATATTCTGTAAACTCAATTTGTTTAATTCATGGATGGATTATAACATGCATGCTAGCTATGTATATTTACTGGCTTCGATCACAAGTGTAAATAAGTACTCCATCTCTAATTATTACTCTTGTTTTAACTTGGTTAGATTTATAGATTTTGCTATTCACGTATATATATACATTATATCTAGATGCATAGTAAAAGGTACGATCATCTCATAGAAAGCATCAAGCTCCCCGAACTAGCCTTCGCACTCGTAGCCTCGTCGAAGACTTCGTGGAAGTACCTTCTGTGCGCGAACTGCTCGGTGCCGTAGATGTTCCCCAGTAGCACAGTACCAATGATGCCGTCCATGAGGCCGGAGATGCGATCCTCCAGGAACACTGGTTTGCTTCCAGCAGTGGTGAGGCGGTTTATGAGTTTGTGAACCTACTAATCATGATGCATGGCCCAAAGATTTGGGTTGGTTATAGTCTATCTTCGATTCTTTTCTAAAATACTTTGTGCATTGCAAATTATAGTTTACTTTAGTTCTGTTGTAAACAAGACTTCTTTTAACTTTCACTGGTAGAAAACTCGGCTTTAGTCCTGATTGGTAGAGGTCAAATCTCTCTAAAAGCCATCCGGGATATAGTTTTCGAGATGAAAGAGGGTCCCACCCGGGACTAATTCGAGCCATGCCCGAACAAACTCCCCTACGTAGATGGGAAGGTACTGGATGGTGAAGTAATCATCATCCACTCCACCGGCTCGGCAAGCGAGCTGGAAGTCTTTGAGCCATACACTGAGGTTCGTCTTCCCAGTGTACTTGGCGATGTTGGTGGGCGGTTCGAGGCATTATGGGAACGATGCTTTCTAGATGCGGCGACCAAAGGCCTGCGGTCCCGGGCCGTCCGAGCTGGGGCTTCAGTTGTTGTACCGGTCACTCGATCGGCCGCCACGCCTAGGGTGCATCTCCTTGTACTCCTCGACGGGCCAACTAGGCTCGTGCCGCCAGTGCTCGCCGACGTTTGGTGGACATCAGCGTCGTGCCAAGCCTGGCGTCAAGTGTTGGTGACGCTGCAAGCGTCACGGTTTGGCCCGAGTCGGGCTGCGGCGCGATTGCGGTGCCCTACCCCACTCAATGCGGCTGCTGTGGTAGTCAGACGGAGCGATTCGATTGGTGCAGCCCAAATCCCCGATCGGGCAAGAGGCCGCGTGCCGCCGTCGCGATGCGGAGCTTTCTGCCTGCTGGACGACGGTGGTCTCCACCAGTGCCCGGAGGTTCCAGCGTACACCTGCACTTGCGGGTCGGTAGGCTCAGGGGGGCTACGTAGAAGCTTCGCTGCAGTGGTGATGTTCTGGCCAGCCTGAGCAAACTGTGGGGGGTCGTCCGCCCAGCTAGGATGTTACGTTGGACCTAGCAGGCGCGGCCTCGAGCGTCGCTCACCGGGTTGCGCTTGTGCGGCTCAGAGCATGCTGCTGGGTGCGCCGGCACGGGTGGCTGCTGGGCCTGCCACCATTGTTGCAGCTCGTCGCTGTGTGCCTGCGCCTGCGTCAGGGCCTCCGCGTGGTAGTCCGGTGGGGTGTGAGTCTGCTGAGACTCCACCACCTCCGATGGCTATTCCGGGGCATCCACCATGATGCACTCCCGAGATAGAGAATGGCTAAACGCCAAGATGTTGTCGATGCTATAGCCGTCGCTCTCTATCTCCTCATCGCAAAGGTCGTGGAAGGAGGCGGGAGCGTAATCCGTCATTTCCAGGAACTCGCATGGGTGAGGGGGCGACGTCATGACCCTCCAGAGCCCCTGTGCATACGCGTCTACAGGGGACGCGAGACCACAGGGCAACCAGCCGCATGGTGAGTGTGGCGGAGACAGTGAGGTCTCTCCGAAGAGTTGGCAGAAAGTGTTGATCACTGAGTACATGATAATGTCCACGTCACTCACCGTAGGGTTCGAGCCCAACACGGACTCGATGCAGAGCGCGAGCGCCTTAACGTCGAGATCGTCGAGCAGCTCACGGTCGATGGAGGGAGCTCCTCCTCCTGGGACGCCGGGGCGGGCGCCTACTCACGAAGGTGAAGTACGCCGAGCTGGTCGGCGACAAAGTCCAGACTCTCGAAGTAGAAGGTCTGGGACGGCGCGAAGACGGGTGGAACCCACACCCTCCGAGCGGGGGCACGGGAAACTCCAGCGAGCCAGAGTGAATCGTATCGCTTGAGCCCGCCATGACAAAAGTGGTGGGAAGCTGGGCCATCCGATGACCGAAGACGCAAACGCACGACGTGCTCCACATGGACAGCGCCAACTGTCAGTGCGGAATTGGTTCGACAAATAAATATTAGTAGTTTTACCGTGCGTTAGATCGGATATGGCCTAGCACACAATGACACAGGATTTATACTGGTTCGGGCAACGTGCCCTATGTCTAGTTCAAGATCGGTCGGTCGACTGTATTCCTGAGCCCACGTGCTCGAAGTTTGCAGTGGGGGTACAAACGAGTGAGGGATGAGAAGGTGGTGTTCGAGACCCGGTCGTGCTCTGGTCCGAGTGGAGGAGAGTGACGGGGACTCGAACATGCACTAAGTGTTGGAGAGAGTGTTCGAGTGCGTATGAGCGTCGGAGTGTCTCGAGAGAGCCAGAGAGTCTCCCCTCTCTCCAGGGAGAGATAGCGCGCCCCCCTTTATAGTTCAAGGGGACGGCCTTACAAGTCAGAGAGAGGGAGAGAAAAAGGTGCACGGGTGCTACCAAATCTTGTAAGTGCCCTCGTCGTCGGGTACGGGATGGCCATCGCCCTCCATCCCTGTTCATCTTGTCCAGTCGCTCCGTCGTGGCAGGTAGGTAGCATAGTGTCTGCCTGACATGGCGGGACGACACTGTGTGGTGCGTGCGCAGGGCGTGACAGGGTGCGGTCTTTTGTACGGTAGGTGACCTGAGTGCCTCTCCTTATCCGTTTCACCTACTCCTCGGGTCCACACCGAGCGGGCGTCCCCGGTCGGTCATCTTAGTCGGTCCTGACTGTGTCGGTCGGGGGAGCGGCGTGAGTCGGTCCAGCATATCCCCAGTCGGGGGGAGCTTGATTGGGGTCGGACTGTGATCTCAGCCCCGACCAGGCCTTCTGGTCGGGGTGCTGACCAGGCCTCCAGGTCGGAGGCGGCGGTCGGTGGTCGGATCAAGATCTCGTCCTGGCGTCGCATATCTGGGCCGGCCCAGGTGTGCGTTGTCGCTGTGCCTCTTGTTGGGCCGAGCGTTGCGGAAAGGCGGTCCTATGGGGAACCCTAGGTCTATGGACCCGTCACTCTCATGCCCTCAGATCCGGAAACGGAGGACCAGAACCCAACTCCGACGAGCCCCTATCCGTGGGCATGGCAGTGCCACCTGACGAACAGCATCGTCCCCTTCCCATGCCTCTCTAACTCTCTCTCCCCCTCTCCGTTATTTCCTTCCCAGGTCTCTCTAACTCTCTCTCCCCCTCTCCGTTATTTCCTTCCCAGGTCAAACCCATTAGTCAAACCCATAGACCAAGTAAAGCCCGAGTGAGCCCAAAAGCACCAACAGGCCATTAACGTGCAATTAGGCCCATTAAACCCAACAGGTTTATGTTAATCCATTTTTCAAATTAATTAAATAGCCAAACTTATAACTATAATATCTCAATCGTCTCAACTCCAATTCACATGATTCTTTTTCCTAAATTCTTCTAAAAACATATATTATCTATCCCTCCTATCCTCATCTCCTTTTTTGCTCATTTTATTTTGTGTTTGTGCTTGTTTGTGTTTGTTTGTCTTTTGTGCCGTTGTTGCCATAGCTGATGGAGTGATCGAGAAGGAGAACCAGTTTGGAGGCCAGTACTGTGAGTCGGAGTACGAAGGGCAGGACCGCGAGCCGGAATCAGAAGCCCCGTACCACGAGCCGGAGTTGCCTGAAGGCTTTGAAGACGGCAAGTCCAACCTATTCCATTTTGATCATATTTATCCCAGTTTTCAAACACAACCCGTAGAAGCCTTTTTATAAACCCTAACCCTATACATATATATATATATATACATATATATATACATATATATATATATACATATATATATACATATATATATATGCTCAGAGTATTTTACTACTTGATCTAGTTAAAACGCAGTTGGATAGCCACTCCCAGGAACACACACGAACACGAGTAGACGCAAGAGGATTTTGTGCTGCGATGAAGCTGCAACTTTTCTGTTGTTGTATTCTCTTTTTTATTGACTGATTACAACTGAAAGGAAAATGAGCTCACGAGCGCCTCTCTCGCCGTGACAATGCCACGTCCATCCTCGCGACGCACGACGCGAGAGCGTATCCCGTAGCCCAAAGACTCGGTCTGCTGTGAGCTAGTCTCGCCACGACCTGAACTAACATGCAAGGCCATCACACAACTTGTGGGCTCATGCATGTAACAGACACGACACAAAATAAAGCAACTAAGACACGTACAAGATTTGGCTAACATTGGATCCATAAGCGGTCTTGGTAATATAAGCTGGTCATGACTCATGATCTCTGCCACTTGAACCTGGTCGGCACAAGCACGAGGGGGACCTTCTTGTTGACGGTGAGCCCTCCTGCTTCTGCCATGCTCACATCCTTAGCCGTCATACCATCCGGGAGCTCCCACTCGAAGCAGTGGAGCAGGTTGGCCAGCGTGAACTCTACTGTGGTCATCCCCATGGCCAACCCAGGGCACATCCTACGTCCAGCGCCAAATGGCAGAAGCTCGAAATGCGCCCCATTGAAGGTGACACCATTCCCCGCAAACCTTTCCGGGTCAAACTCCTTGGGGTTGCTCCAGATTGCAGGGTCTCTGCCAATTGCCCACACGTTTACAAAGATCCTTGTCTTGGCAGGTACATCGTATCCGCAGATCTTGATGTGCCGCATGGTCTCCCTCGGAACTAGAAGCGGTACCGCCGGGTGTAGCCGTAGCGTCTCCTTTACCACCATCTTAGGGCCTGTTTGGATCCAAGGGCTAAATTTTAGCTCTGCACTTTTAGCCCAAAATTTAGCTCTTGGGATCCAAACAGGTGGGCTAAAAGTGTAGAATAGCTAAACTTTAGCTCCTAAATTTTAGCCCCCAAAGAGGCCCTAAAAGGGGCTAAAAGTGCTCCTCCCTCCCAATTTCCACACCCTGCCCCTCCTTCCTCTTTCCTCTCCGCGTGGTCCCCCTCCCGCACCCCTCCCTCTCCTCCGCCTCCCACGCTCACCTCCTCTGGCCGGCCCGCCACCTCCGCCTGGCCCCGCCTCCTTCGCTCGCCACCGCCGCCCCGCCTCGCCGGCACCGGCGCCGCCGGCCGCCAGATCTGGGGGCCACGACCGCCGGCAGGAGGGCGGACGGGGAGTTCGCCCGCCGCCGCCGCCGCCTCCGGTGGCGTCGACGGCCATGGGTTTTGCGCGCAGGCCGCCTGCGCCTCCGCAGGCTGCTCAAGCGGTGGTGGCCAGGGGACCGGCTGCGAACTCTGCCTCGTTGTCCACGGCTTCATCGACAACGTCCAGCTCACCGCCGACCTCAGCAGCCTCGTCGCGGCAGCTGCTGTCCGAGACCACCGCGGCCGTCGCCGACGGCAACCGCACCGCGGCCGCTGCTCACCTCGCGGCCCTGAAGATGACCGTGAACCTGCGCGGCGACGCGGAACAGAGGCTGGTGGCCATGATGGCGGCTGCCCTATCCTCCCGCATCGGTCCGTCCTCATCTCAACAACTCGCAGAGCTATGCGGCCCCGAGCAGCGTGCGGCGTGCCAACTCTTGCACGACGTCTCCCCCTGCTTCGGCCTCGCCCTCCACGGCGCCAACCTCGCCATCCTCAACGCCGCGGCCGGGCAGCGCGCCATCCACCTGATCGACTTCGACGTCAGCGTCGCGCAGCACATCGCCCTCATCCAAGCCCTCGCCAGCCGTTGGAGTCATTAATAAGGGCAAATCAGTCATTGTTTGATGAGGACTAAAATTTAGCCCATGGATCCAAACATCCTAGCAAAACTAAATTTTAAGGGCTAAATTTTAGGAGCTAAATTTTAGTCCATGAACTTTGGATCCAAACACCACCTTAAGATACTTGAGTTTGGGCAAGTCGTTCGGCTCTACCCTCTCTTTGTTGCCCACCGCTGCTCTTATCTCGTCTTGTGCCTTCTTAAGAACCTCCGGATTTCGAATCAGCTCAGCCATTGCCCAGACCACCGTGACCGAGCTCGTGTCAACTCCACCGATGAACGCATCCTGAAAGATTGTATGCATATAACGGTTATAAATAAAATAATATATAGCTCTGTAAATCCTGTTTTCTACTGTAAATTTTATATGTTGATGACGTTGCGTACCGATAACATTCCCTTGATGTGGTCTCTAGTGAACCAACTGAAAGTGCCCTCGTGCTCCTTGGTGAGGCCAATAAGGACGTCGATGAAGCTAGGTCCATTGTCCGGTGTGGGGCGGGACGGGTGGAGGTGGCTGTCGATAATCTTGTCGAAGAAAGCGTCGAGCTCCCAAAATACCTTCTCACGGCGGGAGACGAGGCCAGTGAGATGGTCCACAAGGCGACCCAAGACGTTGGGGAAGTAGTCCTCGGCGGAGAAGCTGCTCTTTACAGCCATGGCCTCATCGAACAGATCGTGGAAGTGCTTCTTGTGTGCAAACTGCTCTGAACCGTATATGCTCCCAAGTGCCACCGTGCCGACAATGCCGTCCATGAGCGTGAAGATGTGATCCTCCAGGTACAGTGGTCTCCGTCCTCCGCTGGTTAAGCGGCCGATGAGTTTGTCCACCTCGGCTTCCCTGGCTGGCCAGGTGGCCTGGACGCGGCGCGCGTTGAGGAGCTCGACAACGATGAGCTTGCGCATCTCGCGCCAGCAGTCGCTGTAGGGCGTGAACGCCACGTCCTTGTAGCCGTACGTCAACCGCCGCGCCCCCGGTGTGTCCGGCCGGCTGCAGAACGCGGCGTCGTGCGTCTTCAGCACCTCCCTCGCCGCCTCCGCCGACGACACCACCACTGTCGGCGCGCTGCCCAGCCGGAGCAGCATCACTGGCCCGTGACGCCGTGCCAACTCGCCGAGGCTCCGGTGCGGCAGCGCGCCCATGATCTGGTGCCGGTTGCCCAGGACAGGCAGCCTCATTGGACCGGGCGGCAGGTGGAGGCGGCCCCCTTTGGTGGAGAAGTGTTAGTGCAACAGCTGACGGGCAACAGTCAGCAGCGACATCGTCTGGAGCAGCTGCAGCGTAGGCAAAGGAAGCTGGGCCGCGCCGAGGCAACCGGCCCAGGAAGGCTAACGTTCTGATGTATGGCCCAGAATGGGTGTAACCTGTGTGTGCGTGCGTGAGTCCGCTAGTCATAAAAGGAGGCGCGTGAGAAGGAATAGGCATCGAAAAGAACATCTGTAACAACTATCCTCTGTTCTAAGAACTATCCGTCCGATCCCATCTAAGTTCTTGCTTCCAATCCTAAATTCTCTGCTATATTCCTGCCCTTGCTTCTGTGTTGCTAACATCTGGTATCAGAGACACCGATTCCTGCGGAAAGCCACGTCGATCTGGATCCGCTCCTGAATCACGAACACTTTACTCGCCGTCAGAGACGTCTGGGCGCCATGGATCCCAATACCAAGCTGTTGCTGGATGAGATGGACAAGCGCTTCTCTGCCCTAGATGCCAAGTGGGAGAAGAAGTTTGAGGATCTGGCGCATGCCAAGGAGGGGCACCTAGGTGTTCTGGAAAATGCTCAGGAAGAAATCATATCCTGGAAGCCGTCCGTTGATGCGGCCATGGAGGGTATCAAGCTTGAGCTCAAGCGGCTCACCAAGCAATGGGACCGCTCTGTGATGGAGAGCACTGTGGTTGATGCGGGCTTACTCACCAAGCCTGAGTCGGTGGCCGCGCGCCCACCTGCCGGATTTTCCACCGACGGGCCCAGTGGGCACCACGACGAACTCCATCATCGGGATCAGGGATTTCAGTCCATGGCGACCTTAATTCCTGGCCCGGTCAAGGGTATGACCGATTCTTACTCACATCCTTCACATGCTAAATTCCATGGCTCTCTGTATGATTCCTCTGTTGTGCGGGCTCGGTCTGCTGATCAGGTGCCTCGCTTCGGGGGCAAATTGCCGAAGATTTCGTTTCCTGTGTTTGATGGGTACCACCCTAGATTATGGATCTCTAGGTGTGAGATATATTTTGACATGTTCCATGTAGATCCAGTCGATTGGATTAGGGTGGCTTCCATGCATGTCTCTCCTGCTGTGGCTTGTTGGTTTCAGTCTGTCGAACGGAAATACCCGTTGCTCAACTGGCCTTTGTTTTGTTCTGCTTTGCATGAGCGCTATGGCAAAGATCAGTATCAGTTGCTGCTTAGGCAATTATTTCGTATCAAACAATTAGGTTCAGTTGCCGAGTACATTGATCAGTTTAGCACTTTAGTGGATCAATTATCTGCTTATGAGTCAGTTCCTGACCCATTGTTCTTTTGTACTCGATTTGTTGATGGTTTGCGTGATGATCTTCGCGCTGTTGTCCTTGTTCAACGTCCGTCAGACTTGGATACTGCTTGTGCTCTCGCCCTTTTGCAGGAAGAAGTGGCTGAACCGGCCAAGCGCAAGGACTTTCGTAAACCTGAAGCTGTTTCCTGGGGCAAATATTCTGCAAAGAATCCCTTGCCTTTACCTGCACCACCACCATCCATGGGTTCTGTCAAGTTAACTTTACCTGTGGATCAACGTTCTCTTCCAGCGGCTCGATCAGTTGAAGACAAGGTTTCTGCTCTTCGTGCCTTCAGGCGTGCTAAGGGACTGTGTGACAGGTGTGCTGAAAAGTGGCATCGGGGTCACACTTGTGCTACCACAGTTCAACTGCAAGCAATTCAGTTAGTGTGGGAACTCTTCAATGTTGAGGAATTATAGGCTCCTTCAGAGTCTGGGGTATCTCCGGAGGATCATCTATTTTTAGCCATTTCTGCAGAGGCTGTTTCTGGTGCTGAAGGAAAACGGTCCATGCAGTTGCTTGGGGAGATGAATGGTTGCAAGGTCCACATCCTTATTGATTCTGGAAGCACAAATTCTTTTATCAGTCAACAAGTTGTGGATCACATGCCTGCTTTGTCTCTGTGCTCAGCCAATGTGCAAGTTAAAGTTGCTAATGGGGGTCTCATGGCTTGTGTCTCGGCTGTTTCTCAGGCCACTTGGACAATTCAGGGTTGTGTTTTTCAGCAGCAACTAAAAATTTTGCCATTGCAGTCTTATGACATCATTTTGGGAATGGATTGGTTGGAACATTTTAGCCCCATGAAGGTCCATTGGCGCCACAAATGGATGATCATTCCTTATGCTGGATCTTCAGCTGTTCTCCAGGGTCAGTCATCTGATTGTGATCAGGAGTTGTTGATTCAGATAAATACAATATCTCAGCAGTCATCTTCAGATGGGGTGAGTGAGTTTCATCCTGACATTGCCAAACTGTTAGAGCAATTCCAAGTTGTGTTTGCTTCTCCTACTGCTTTACCTCCTGTCAGGGACTGTGATCATAGTATACCTCTAATTCCTGGGGCTCGGCCTTTTACTATCAGACCTTACAGATATCCTCCCTCACTGAAAGATGAGATTGAATGGCAAGTTGCTGAAATGGTTCAATTGGGTATCATTAGACCCAGTTCTTCTCCATTTTCTTCCCCTGTGCTATTGGTCAGGAAAAAGGATGGCACCTTTCGGTTCTGTGTGGATTACAGATATCTGAATGCTCTCACACTTAAAGGGAAGTTTCCTATTCCTGTCTTTGACCAGCTGATGGATGAGTTGGCAGGTGCTAGCTGGTTTGCAACTCTGGATTTGATTTCGGGTTATCATCAAGTTCGGTTAAAACCAGGAGAAGAATATAAAACCGCATTTCAAACTCACCATGGGCAGTTTGAGTTTCTGGTCATGGCTTTTGGATTGTCTGGTGCTCCTGGAACTTTTCAGGGTGCTATGAATTCCACTTTAGCTCCCTTACTCAGGCGATGTGTTATTGTGTTCTTTGATGATATTCTTATTTACAGCAAATCCTTTGAGGACCACATAACACATTTGAAGGAGGTGTTAACTCTATTGCAGCAACACCAGTGGCATGTCAAGTTATCTAAGTGCAAGTTTGCACAGAGGGAGATTTCTTACTTGGGCCACAGAATTAGTCAGGCTGGTGTTTCTACAGATGAAGCCAAAGTGGAGGCTATTGTTAGTTGGCCAATGCCGACCTCAGTCAAGGAGTTAAGAAGCTTTTTGGGGTTAGCTGGTTACTACAGGAAATTTGTGAAACACTTTGCTGTGATTGCCAAGCCCCTCACTGATTTGCTCAAAAAAAGGTGTGTTGTTTGTGTGGACACAAGATCAGGAGTTAGCCTTTGCTACCTTGAAACAAGCTCTTAGTTCTGCTCCTGTGTTAGCCTTGCCTGACTTCTCTAGGCAGTTTTGCATTGAAACAGATGCTTGCAAAAATGGGGTTGGTGCTGTTCTTATCCAAGATGGGCATCCCTTAGCCTTCATTAGTAAACCTCTGGGAGTTAAAACTCAAGGGCTGTCTACTTATGAGAAAGAATATTTGGCCATTTTGATTGCTATTGAGCAGTGGAGATCTTATTTGTTACATGCTGAATTTATTATCTTCACTGATCAAAAGAGCCTGATGCATTTAAATGAGCAAAGACTGAACACACCTTGGCAGCAGAAAGTTTTTACCAAGTTATTGGGGATGCAGTACAAAGTTGTCTATAAACCAGGGTCTGAAAATCGAGTGGCAGATGCCTTGTCCAGAAGAGTTCAAGAGGGTCCTGCTTGTTTATCTATGTCAGTGGTCTCCCCTCAATGGAGCAAGGATATCATGGAGGGCTATTATGCTGACCCCGCTTCTAAAGCGTTGATTTCCAAGCTAGTAATTAATGCTGAATCTGTCCCTGATTTTTCCTTTCAAGATGGGTTGCTTCGATTTAAAGGAAAAATTTGGCTGGGTCATAATTTTGTTGTGCAGCAACAAGTGATGTAGGCCTTACATAGTTCTGCAGTTGGGGGTCACTCCGGCTTTCCAGTTACTTATCACCGTGTTAAGCAGATGTTTGCCTGGCCTGGCATGAGGAAAGCCATACATACATTTGTGACAACTTGTCAAGTCTGTCAGCAGGCCAAGGTTGAACGGGTTAAATATCCTGGTTTGCTCCAACCACTTCCTATTCCTTCAGGTGCTTGGCAGACTATAAGTTTGGATTTTGTGGAAGGTTTACCACTCTCTGGTGGCAAGACCTGTGTTTTGGTAGTCGTCGATACTTTTTCGAAGTTCAGTCATTTTATTCCCATGAGACATCCTTTTACTGCTGCCATAGTCGCCAAATTGTTTATGCAACATGTGTACAAGCTCCATGGAATGCCTTCTGCTATAGTGTCTGACAGGGACAGGATTTTTACTAGTCATTTTTGGAAGGCCTTGTTTGCTCTTGCTGGAGTTACATTGTGCATGAGTTCCTCTTATCACCCTCAGTCAGATGGTCAGACTGAGCGGGTTAACCAATGCATGGAGACATTTCTCCGATGTTTTGTTAATGCCTGTCCTACTAAGTGGGTGGAGTGGATTTACTTAGCTGAATTTTGGTATAACTCAAGTTGGCATTCAACTTTGGGATTTTCTCCTTTTGAGGTGTTGTATGGTTATGTCCCGAAGCATTTTGGCATTGACTTGCTGTCAGCTTGTCCTGTTGCATCCTTGGAGGAATGGCTTCAAGATAAAACTGTTATGACTGAATTAGTGCAGCAGCATTTATCTCGCGCCAAGCATCGCATGAAGCAGCAAGCTGATAAGCATCGCTCAGAGCGCTGTTTTGAAGTGGGCACTATGGTGTATTTGAAGTTACAACCATATGTGCAATCATCCTTGGCCCCTCGTGCTAATCAGAAGCTGGCATTCCGTTATTTTGGTCCTTTCAAAATATTATCCAAGGTGGGTTCTGTTGCTTACAAATTGGACTTACCGGCCTCTTCGGCAGTGCACCCTGTTTTTCATGTTTCGCAGCTGAAGAAGGCTTTAGCTTCGTCTGAAGAGGTTGCCCAGCTACCTGTGAACCTTGAAGGCCTTCAAATTCCAGAGAAGATTCTTCGCCGTCGCATGTCAGCCGAGGGTGTGCCGCAGGTGCTTGTCAAATGGTCGGCCATGCCTCGTTCTCTAGCAACCTGGGAGGACTTGACACCGTTGAAGCAGCGTTTTCCACAAGCTCCTGCTTGGGGACAAGCAGGTTTTCTTCAAGGGGGGGATGTTAGTGCAACAGCTGACGGGCAACAGTCAGCAGCGACATCGTCTGGAGCAGCTGCAGCGCAGGCAAAGGAAGCTGGGCCGCGCCGAGGCAACCGGCTCAGGAAGGCTAACGTTCTGATGTATGGCCCAGAATGGGTGTAACCTGTGTGTGCGTGCGTGAGTCCGCTAGTCATAAAAGGAGGCGCGTGAGAAGGAATAGGCATCGAAAAGAACATCTGTAACAACTATCCTCTGTTCTAAGAACTATCCGTCCGATCCCATCTAAGTTCTTGCTTCCAATCCTAAATTCTCTGCTATATTCCTGCCCTTGCTTCTGTGTTGCTAACAAGAAGTCTCTTGTTGTTGCAAGAGCGAGCGTGAGGAGAACTAGAAGAAAGAGGGTGGTGACAGGGAGCTGCCATTGCCATTGTTGATGCAAGAAGAAGTCTGCTAGGGCAGTCAAAGACATGGCGGCCACTGTTGATCTCTTAGGTTGAAGGGGCTGCAGGTTTCCTCCTCTCCAAACTAGAGTTAACTATGTGGTACATGTGCTCGGCTTAGTTATGGGAGTGTAATATAAATAGGGCGAACCAAACCTTGCTGCAAGCTTTGGCGTTTTCTTGCTACAAATGAAATGACCTCCATCCTCCGTCGGTCCTTGTGTTAGCTGAAGTAGGGTGGTGTTTGGTTGGCACAAATGTAACGTAATCTGATTACTGAAGGTAACAAATTTCATTACATATGTTTGGTTACGGCGGTTTGTAATCAATTTACACTGTAATCTAATCCCTTACCTAAATAATATATATACAAGCTTGTTATACCCCTCCTCCCCCACTGTAATCAGATACAACACCCATACCGTAATCTGATTACGTTACCAGAGTGCAACCAAACAAAGAGGGTAATCATCCATTCCACCACTAAATACACTGTAATCTGATTCCCTTTGCGTTTACGTTACCTTAGCGCGAACCAAACACTATCTAGATACCATGCATGAGCTCATAGCTACAACTTGGAATATCAATCCAGCTACACATACTTGATATAGATCGATATGATGACTAGCATCGTGCTGGAAGATCTAATACAAGCACTAATTATGATACCTGTCAAAACAAAACCAGGCAACCAAAAAGTTCTCAAGTCAAACAAAGAAACTGAAGTCCATATAAATATATGATCTAATGTAATCCGTTTATTAGCATTGGGATGCTCTAATCAGCTCTTTGACGTCACAGTTAACTCAAATGAATTCCCACTCAACTGCTCCTAAGTATTACGAATATATATATATATATATATATACATATATATATATATATATATATATATATATGACGAACACTGACTTAGCTACCTTGACATCGCGATAGATCTAGCGCTCCCAATGCCAACTGCTCCCTGTATACTTTGAGCCAATCACATTGCATACCAAGCGAGTTGATTAAGTTCCTTGCGGTGGAATGTGCTCAGCTGGCCTGTTCAAGTCTTTAAGTTCAGGTGATTGCACGTACCCATCAACAGCTCAAGGCGCCCGGAGAAGTTCATAGGATCATGTCAAATTTAGTAGCCCGGCAATCGGGGGTTACCCAAGGGGTTGATTTGTAGGTAAGGAGGATTGCGAGACTAAGAACTCGAAGGTGATCATGAGAACGAGAGTTTAGACAGGTTCGAACCTCCGGAGATTAATACCCTACGTCCTGTATTTTGGTAGTTTGTATTGCTTGAGAATTGAGATGCTCTCGGGAGGCGCCCTTGGCTGCCTTATATAGCCTGACGACCTAGCGTTACAAGTCGATTTGAATCTAGTCTAGCTGGTTGTTACATGGAAAGCAATCTGAGTCAGATTACAACAAATATCCCGCAATATCTGGGCTGATTTGAATCGCCCAGCCTCATTGACTTGTGCTCCAAGTATCTTCTTGTCCTTGGGCCGCATGTTTTGGTTGGGTGGACCCACTTGTCAGGACCGGCCAATATCCTGGTCGGTGGGGACCCATGCGATACCCATATCCCTCATATTATATTAGGGTTTGTGCATATCTACGTTCATAAAGATGACTGTGCATGCATGTATATATGAACGTCTAGCAAAAACACACATATTGATCACCAAATTAAATCAGTGGCCCATATCATATCATGAATGCTTATCATGACCGACTTGGCAATGATGTCAGAGATGCATAAGGTGATGCAAGCCTTGTGTTTAATTTTGGCTATTTCTGTTAATTTTGCAAGTTTGTGCATGTGAGAATATGAATATGGCATATGGCATTCTTTGGCATTGGTCCTTGCATTATTTGGATGGTGCGGGGATTAAGAATTGCGCACATACATCAACAAGTAATTGTTATTTGGAAGTATCTAAGGTGGTGTTTGGATCACTAGTTCATGAGCTAAACTTTAGCTCCAAAAATTTAGCCCCTAAAATTTAGTTTGCTGGAGTGTTTGGATCCATGGGCTAAATTTTAGTCCTCATCAAACAATGACTGATTTGCCCTTCTTAATGACTCCCTCCTCTTCCTTTCCCTCCTCTCTCTCCTCTCCCCTCTCTCTCCATCAACTCGCCAGGGACCTCAAGCGGCGGTACGCCAGGGACCCGATGCCGCCGTGCGTGCGCTCCCGCCCCACGTTCCTCACTTCTTCCGGGACACGACCCCGCCTCCATGCGGAGAAGAATAGAAGATGCATCGTGCGCGCAAGAAAAATCTCATCATCCTAGCGGACGCCAAGGATCCGGGGTCCGGCCGGAGCAGACCCGGCCGGCGCGGCCAGGAGCGCCGCCACCCTCGCGGCGCACGCCGACGAGCAGCGGCACCTGCTCCGGACCTACGAGATCACGGCGCGCAAGCTGGAGGCCGAGCTTCGGGCGCGGGACGCCGAGGCCGGCCGCGCCCGCGCCGCGCTCACCGACGAGCTCCGCGCCGCGTGAGGCAGAGGTGGCGGGGACAGCGGCGGCGGCCGGCGAGGCGAGGCGAGGTGGAGACAGCGGCGGCGGCGGGCGAACTCCCCGTCCTCCCTCCTGCCGGCGGCCACGGCCCCCAGATTTGGCGGCCGGCAGCATCGAGGCCGCCGGCGGCAGGCCGGCGAGGCGGCGACGACGGGCGAAGGAGGCGGAGGAGGCGGGCTTGGGAGGCGGAGGAGAGGGAGGGGTGCGGGAGGAGGGACCACGCGGAGAGGAGAGAGGAAGGGGGCAGGGGGTGGAAATTGGGGGGAGGAGCACTTTTAGCCCCTTTTAGGGCCTCTTTGGGGGCTAAAATTTAGCTCCCAAAGTTTAGCTATTTGTCACTTTTAACCTACCTGTTTGGATTCCAAGAGCTAAATTTTGGACTAAAAGTGCAGAGCTAAAATTTAGCCCTTGGATCAAACATGCCTAAGTATCTATCTGCATGTGGGCGCGTGAATCGAACAGCCAAAGGCGAGCGCTGATTGTGATTGATTCTAAAATTAAATTGATTCCAACGCCTGCCGGCTACTTGTTTATTCAATCTTCTCTTGTTGCTAGATTACGAGAATCTTGCACTGTTTGATAAGCAACGACGAGAGGAGATTTATATAGTAGAAGACTTTGACTGAGCAGCCAGCTGGTCAAGATTATCAAACGCAAGCAACCTACCCCTTCCGGTGTAAAACGCAAGCCGCCTCTAGTTTTATATCTTTTACTATGCATAAACGCTCGTATGCATAGCAAAATTTATGAATCTAAAAAGGTTAAAATGACCAATTAGCTGGTGTATGTATTTGAACATGCACTTAGCTCACACTCCAAACCATGCTAAGGGGGTGTTTGATACGAGGTGCTAAACTTTAACAGTATCACATCGGATGTTCGGATGCTAATTAGGAGAACTAAATATGAGCTAATTATAAAATTAATTGCAGAAGTCTGTGCTAATTCGTGAGATGAATCTATTAAGCCTAATTAATCCACCATTAGCAAATGGTTACTGTAGCACCACATTGTCAAATCATGGACTAATTAGGCTTAATAGATTCGTCTCGCGAATTACACTCCAATTGTGCAATTAGTTTTGTAATTAATCTATATTTAATACTTTTAATTAGTATCCAAACATCCGATGTGACGAGTGTCAAACTTTAACATGTTGGAGCCAAACAGGCCCTAAATTAGACCACCGAGCTAGCCTAGCGGTGCTGGTATCCAGAGCGGAGACGGCAAGGCCGCAAGGAGGTGATGAAGGCGCAAAACATCGACTGCTGCAGCCGCCAAATTAAATCAATGGCCCTTCCGATGCATGACGAGCACTTGGTGATGCATTCGGTGACGCACACCTTGTGACGCATTCTTTGTCGCTGGTCCTTGCATTAATTATTTGGACGGCGCGGATTAAAAATACATCAGCAATTATTGTTACTTGCATTATTTGGACGGCGCGAATTAAAAATTAAAAATTGATTCCAACGCCTGCCTGCTGCTTCGTCATTCAATCAGTCTCGATCGCGCACGTTGCGGAGACAATGCCAACTACTTGTTTTTAAATATCTTCTCTTAGCGGTCGTCAATATTCTTAACAGAACACGCCTTAATTCGTGATAGCCTCTGATCTTCTATCATGCCTAAACGTTAGGACGCGAGACAAAGCTCTCCGTAGCATGTGGGTATTTTAGATGCCAAATTTAGCTGGGTATGTTATATTTTGGAATGACATGTGTGGGTAATTTAGAAAAAGATCGGGTTACTTTAGGTTATTTTTTATAACAGCAGAACTGTGTATTTAAATATAAATTTAGTGGGTTATTTTAGACTATTTTTCTAATGGAAGTGATGCATAATTATTTTATAAAATGTAATAGATCCCTCCAGTGGCTATAGTGATTAATTTCTAGGATTTATTTTTTTTAAGGCGTCTCATGCGTTGAGGCTAAAAAGAATATCTAATTAGTAATTGTCTTTAGAAAATGGAATTTTTATTCCAACCTCTGCATACGTTATGCACCTAACCATTTATTATAACAGTATCACCTTCCAGCTGTTTGAGAACGAGATTTCAAAAGGCAATACCAACAAAAAAAAATGATGACGCCAATTAAAAGGTAAGCCTATCAGATGATATCATCCGTGCTCGGCGAAAACATCCATAGCCACAGTCTCCAACATACGACATGCCTTCTTCAAACTCGACGTGTCGTTCTCCTTTTGAAGGATGGTCCATAACTGTGTCCAATAAGTGATCCTAAAAATAATCAGCAATTAAGAATATAATCTTTTATTATCAAAAACTGCATCGTTGCGGCACAACCAAATAGACTAAAAAAATGCACGTCTTGCCACACAAACTTGAGGTCGCATTTTCCAGTTTATTTGTTGGAGCCAAACCTCGAAAAAATCAGCTTCATTAGTTGGCCGTTGTAAACCAAATACAATTTGAATAACTCTCCAAGCAAATCGTGCAACATGACAGCAAAAAAATAAATGATGTATGGTTTCCTTATTGTTACAGAAACAACAAACCTAACAAATACCTTGAATTTGAGGGGTACATTTACCTCTCCGGTTCCGCTTTAAGAGGTTGTCTTTTATTAAAATGACCCCCTTTAGCACAAACCTAGCAAATACCTTGATTTTGAGGGGTACATTCAGTTTCCATATAGATTTATTTAGAGGAAAAGCAATTTGATTTACCAGATGTTTGTACATTGACTACACTGTAAAATTTCCTTGTTTCGTAAGGCTCCATTTAATGAAATCACATTGGTCATCTAATTGCACAAATGAAACTTTTGCAACTAACTCATCTAATTAGTAACAGTAAGATACTTGATATATGAATAAAGTATTCAAAATCATCTTGCATTTTTAAAAAAGAGCGAATAGCCCACATCGTGACCCACTCACGATAGTCTCATTCACACATTCAGTAATTGTATCAAGCACCAAGCACTCACCTGCAAGGTACAAATTCTTTTTAAGTACAATACATCCACCATAAATGAAGTTGCATCAGTTTCACTTTGGTCCAATAAGTATGAAGTTGCATATATGTAGATTCAATTTGATACATGATACATGTCATCACCTACACAATTGCTTTGTGTTTTTCCCTTTGGAGACACAAAACACAATCTACTAGTCTTTTAGAATAAAAATCACATTCAGTTGACACAAGCTAATGGCCTTTCACTATACTAAGCACCATTACGAGGTTAAAAAAAAAGGTGAGGTCCAGTTTTCAATCTAGGAATTTTAGCAAAGAGGTCTAGGATTTCGCCGGGAGGGGAACCTTTTGAAGTTTTGATTGGACATGACATAAGTGCGGGTTTTTGTGCAACATGCCAATTTCTTTTGTATTAACCACGTCTGCAGAATAAGCACTGTATGCACACATAGAACAACTTAGTGTATTGTGGGAACAACATTAGCAATTTTTTAAACTAAAATGAAAGAAATGATGCGCTTTGTATATGATTGATGCACTTTACTTTTTCTTTCAAGAGCACGCAATGCACGCATATTCATTTAGAAGAAGAGAGTAGTAGCGCATGCTGGTCAAGGTTGTTCGTTGACACAACGCGAGCCAAACCGGACACTCTAAATAAATGAACTTTTAGGCAAAACAATGCGCGACCAACGCAACGGATAGATACATAAAGCGAGAAGCACCTAGGTCACATTAATTCCACACCTAGGAACAATGGCCACCCCACTGCTCCCCTCCGAGCTCCTCGCCGGCCTGCCGCAGCAATGGCTGCTCGGCCTCTTGCTTCTGTTAGAAAACTAGGCATATTTCAATACATTTTAATTCCAAAATTAAACACATAAATGATTATCATGAATATGTTGAGTGACTCGGTGATAGCATGATATGTGCAAGTATTCAAGTTTAATATCCTAATAAATAAGAACAAACAGAACCAAAAGAGATTCGGGATGTACCCTAGGGCAGGGCCAGTGCTGGAGGCACTGGATGCGCCGTTACCATCTGGATTAGTCATATTAATCGTGGGATGACCTCAGTCGATGTAGTCGTACAAAGTTGATGCAGTATGGTGTGCGCCGTGCAGTCCCTCGAACAACCTTCTTGAAGTAGTTGGAGGTAGTTGAACAGAGAGCGAACAGTCGCGTCAAACGCTCCCCAAAAATCTTATCGCATGCCTATCCCGAACAAGATTTTCAGCAGCAGACGAGGTTCCGGAGGCTCTGCTCTCACTAGTACTATGCATGTAGCACTAGCGATGGGAATACAAGGTTGAAGCAGAAAACAGTGAGGGAGAAAGAGAGTGTTGGTGTTTTTCCCTTCTGAGAGCCAGAGAAGGTGCCTCTCTTATATAGGCTCCAAGAGGTGAGGTTCATCGAGCCTGGACATCATAATGCGATGGAAGTTACTAGTAATTGATGGGAATAATGATCATCAAGCACTATTAACTCTCAGTATTTTATTGGCTGTGTTAATTGAGTGAATCAATTCTCGTAAATAGCAATAATCACCTCTCCTCAACTTCCCATTCAAAATTGACCAATTAGTAACTCGTAACATTTATCATGGACCTTTTAATTCTTATTTGATTAATTGAAATAAATGGGCCTAACCCAATTAATCTAACAATCCCCACCAAAAATTTCAAGGTACACAAAAATACTCTCAGTTCCATTGTAATCTTTGATATACCAGTATTTCTGTGGAGACTGTTAAGTTGAACATCCACCTAGAACTAAGGTTACACTTATTTACAACTAAACAATGGACTATGCCTTGAATTGTCAGTCTTGTGTGAACAAGCTTGGTCAGAGCCCTTTACTGATACTAGGTTGCGAAAGCATCCTCGCAGTTTGGAGCTTATAAGTCATACTCCAGACCTTTCATGGGTTTCTAGAGATGGCCCAATCTCATAGACTACGACAGTAGTCAAACCCATATAGGTGTATTCCTCAAAAGATGTTATGTAGGAAAATATCTTTGCTTCAAAGTAAACAACACCCTTGTTTCTAATAAGCCACTTGGAACACATTAAGGTATAACCCAACCTGCAATAAAGAATTAGAAGAGATATGCATCTTCACTAGAATGAGCCTTTTACAAAGGATCTCTTCTCTTAGTCAGACTATAGCTTATTTCACCACTCTACTTCACGGGATGTCCGATCACATAGAGCAAATTACCACCATAGAAAGACTCACGTGGGTCTCAAGCCCAATTCCATCGATGCATTGTCAATCATGTTTCGTGAAAGACCCTTTGTGAATTGATCTACCAGATTCTTAGATGTATGGACATTGTCCAATGCTATTACTTCGGAGTTTCTCAGTTTTCTAATAGATTTCAACCGCCTTTTCACATGCCTAGTTAACTTCATGTTATCCTTAGAACTGTTTATCTTGATTATCACTATCTAGTTATCAGAGTTCATAGAAATAGCTGGTATCGGTTTTTCAACTACCAGTAAATCCATAAGGAGTTCACGAAGCCACTCAACTTCAACAGTGGCGGTATCTAACACTATGAGTTCTGCTTCCATTGTTGACCTTATTAAAATGATCTGCTTGTAAGACTTCCATGAAACAATGCCACCTCCAAGTGAGAACACATATCCACTTGTGGCGTAAACCTCATCAGCATTAGATATCCAGTTTGCATCACTATAACTCTCTAGTACCCTCGGGTAGCCAGTGTAGTGTATGCCATAGCTCATAGTACCTTTTAGATAGCGCAATATTCTCTCAAGAGCATGCCAGTGATCATCTCTCGGATTTGAAACAAACCGGCTGAGTTTGCTCATAGAAAATGAGATGTCAAGCCTCGTTGCACTAGCCAAATATAAAAGAGAGCCAATAATTTGATAATATCTCAATTGATCTCATGCTATTCTCCGATTTTTCCTTAATAGCACACTCGGATCATAAGGAGTTGGAGCAGATGTGCAATCACTATATCCAAAGCGATTCAACATCTTTTCCACATAGTGGGATTGCACAAGAGTAACCCCACCATTTCCTTCTCTTAGTAGCTTTATGTTAAGAATAACATCAGCTTCTCCATATCTTTCATTTCAAAGTTACTAGACAAAAAGTCTTTCACTTCCTTGATCACATTGACATTATTTCCAAAGGTTAGTATATCATCCACATATAAGCACAAGATCACACCTTCTCCCCCACCATACCGATAATAAACACATTTATCAGCTTCATTCACAATAAAGCCAACTGATGTCAAAGTTTTATCGAGCTTTTCATGCCACTGCTGAGGCACTTGCTTTAGGCCATACAAAGATTTCAACAACTTACACACCTTACCCTCTTGACCATTTGTTACAAAACCATCAGACTGATCCATATAGATCTCTTCCTCAAACTCTCCATTCAAGAAAGCTATCTTAACATCCATCTAATGAATGAGAAGATCGTGTGAGGCAGCCAAGGAAAGTAACACTCGTATGGTCATTAAACGGGCAACTGGTGAATAAGTGTCAAAATAATCTTCGCCTTCTTTCTGGGTATAACCCTTGGCCACAAGCCTTGCCTTGTACTTCTCAATAGTACCATCAGGCCTAAGCTTTTTCTTGAACACCCATTTACATCCTACAGATTTGCACCGAAAGGATGATCAACAACCTCCCAAGTTCCATTAGACATAATGGAATCCATCTCATTCCGTACCGCTTCCTTCCAATAGTCAGCATCAGGAGAGGAATGCCTCTTCTATGGTCTTTGGAGTGTCATCCACAAGGTACACAGTGAAATCATCATAAAAAAAACTTTGCAGTCTTTTATCTCTTGCTCCTCCTAGGAGCTTCATCGCTGTCCTCCTCTGGATTTCCCACATGGGCTTCAGCATCAACGTGTATTACCGATTCATGTGTTTCAGGCAATAAAATAGATTTATGACTAGAAGTGATGGGTGTATTTTTCATAGGAAACTCATTCTCAAAAAAATGTAGCATCTCTGGACTCCATAATTGTACCAATGTGCATGTCAGGTACTCCGGATTTTATTATTAAAAATCTATACTCAATGATGTGAAAAGCATAGCCTAGAAAGATACAATCAACTGTTTTGGTTCGAGTTTGCGTTTCTTAGCAACTGGTATGTTAACCTTTGCTAAACAACCCCAAGTACGCAAATATGAGAGTATCAACCTTTTATTCTCCCATTCCTCGAATGGTGTCTTCTCTTTATTTTTCATAGGAGAGTATCAACCTTTTATTCTCCCATTCCTCGAATGGTGTCTTCTCTTTATTTTTCATAGGAACTCTGTTAATATAGCCTCACCCCACCATTCTCAAGAATGTTCTGTTGTTTCTAACATGGCGTTAACCATCTCAGTTAGAATGCGGTTCTTCCTTTTAGCCACTCCATTTGAGTTAGGAGAATAGAGTGGTGTTCTCTCATGGACAATACCATGTCCCTCACAAAACAAATTAAACTCATTTGAGAAGTACTCTCCACCTCGATCCGATCTAACATGTTTTAAATAATGCAACGCTTCATCTTTTGATTTTAACAGGTACACATAGCAAAATCCAGTACAATCATCTATTAATATCATGAAATATCTTTTGCCACCTTTGGTCAACACACCATTCATTTCGCACAAATCAAAATAAATTAATTCTAATGGTGCCAAGTTCCTCACCGCAGCAGCCTTGTGAGGCTTGCGAGACTGCTTCGATTGCATACATTCATGGCATTTATAATCTTTGACCAAGTTAAATTTTGGAATTAAATTCATACCAGCTAAGTGTGTCATACAACCAAAGTTTACATGATATAAGCATGAATGCCAAACATTTGTCTCATTATCATAGCTCACATGGTTCATAGAATTAAAACAAGCATCGGATAAAGACAAGCGGAACAAGCCTCCGCTATCGTACCCTTTACTAACAAACGTTCCATACATACAATATACATTTATTGGACTCAAACACAAGTTTATAGCACCTCGACATAGAAACGAACCACTAATTAAATTATTCCTTATTGAGGGGACATGCTGCACGTTCTTCAGCCGCATGATCTTTCCCAAGTAAGCTTCAGATCGACCATACCAACACCACGAACAGCTGCACGTGCTCCATTCCCTATTAGCAAGGATGAAGTTCTCCCATCCTGATAAGAAGAAAACAAGAAAATATCAGCACACACATGAATATTGGCACCAATATCAATCCACCAATCAGGTGTATGACAAATTGAAAGAACTGTAGGTAATAAATTACCATACCCCGATGTTCCTCCATCAGCCTCAATCATGTTGGCAGATTTCTTCTTGGGCTTCCACTTGCTCTCTGGGCAATCCCTAGCATAAAGCTTGGGGTTGCCACAAGTGTAGCAGTTTTCTTTTTCCACATTATTCTTCTTCTTCTTAAAAGGAGTAAAAGGAGTAGTGTTCTTTTGTTTAAGCTCTTGCTTGAAATTCTTCTTGTGGGAATTTTGAGGTTTCTTCTGCACTACATGGGCACTAGAAATTCCCTCAACAATTTTCTTGCCACGGACATCCTTAACTCTTGCCTTCTCTTCAACATCTATAAACCCAATGAGGTCGGCAATGCCAAACTCTTGTCTCTTATGCTTTAGAGAAGTAGCAAAATGTGTCCAAGTCTGTAGCATCTGTCCAAGACGACCAAGAATGGGGCGCGTCGTCTGTTGCCGGGCCCCGCTCAGGTGCCTGTCCTGGGCCACCTGCACCTTCTGGGCCCGCTGCCACACTGGAACCTCCAGGACTTTGCCCGGCGGCACGGCCCCGTGATGCTGCTGCGGCTGGGCACGGTGGCGACGGTGGTGGTGTCCAGCGCGGCGGCGGCGGCGCGGGAGGTGATGAAGGAGCACATCGACTGCTGCAGCCGGCCTGTGTCGCCAGGCCCAAGCGCATCTCCTACGGCCTCAACGACGTCATCTTCGCGCCCTACGGCGAGCAATGGTGCGAGATACGCAAGCTCTTCATCGTCGAGCTCCTCAGCATGCGCCGCGTCCAGGCCGCGTCGTACGCGCGCGAGCAGCAGGTGGACAGGATGATCGCCCGCCTGAGCCGCGCGGCGCCGGCGACGGCGGTGGCGCTGAATGAGCACGTCTTCGCGGTTGCAGATGGCATCGTCGGCTCAGTGGCGTTCGGGAACATCTACGGCACGAAGCGGTTCGCCCACAGGGAGCGGTTCCAGCACGTGATGGACGTGGCCACAGACATGATGGCCAGCTTCTCCGCCGAGGACTTCTTCCCCAACGCCGCCGGCCGCCTCGTCGACCGCGTCACGGGCCTCGTCGCCCGACGCGAGCGCATTTTCAGGGAGCTCGACGCCTTCTTCGAGAAGGTCATCGACCAGCACATGGACCCCGCGCGCGTTGTCCACGAGAACGGCGGTGACGTCGTCGACGTCCTCATCAGCCTGTGGAAGGAGCACCACCGGGGCACGCTCCGCTTCACCCGGGACCACGTCATGGGCCTCATCATGGACACGTTCATCGGCGGCATCGACACGAGCTTGGTGACGCTGCTGTGGGCGATGTCGAGGTTGATGCGGAAGCCGCGGGTGCTGAGGAAGGTGCAGGACGAGGTGAGGGCTGTCGTGGGCGGCAAGGCACGCGTGGACCCCGACGACGTGCCCAAGCTCCCGCACCTGAAGATGGTTCGTGTCGGCACCCATAACAGGTATCACTCCCAACTCCTATGCTCCTCAACCATGTACTCGCAACAAGTACCAAACAGGGAACGTCCGAGAACGGACCCCAAGCTCCCAATCCAAAGATTAGGTTGTGTAAAGCTTACCCCCGTCAAATATCCCAAAAAAAAACTTTCTCCTACCGGTTTTAACCCCACACACGCCAAGAGTCCTAATCAAGAGATCCCATACACATGCAAGCACCGCACATAGCATATATATAAGTACTATGGTCCCATCGATAGCCTTTTAATTTGCGAATTTGTATTTGAGTTGGAAATTAATTTAAAATTCAACTTTTTGGTGTTGGTAGAATTTGGCCATCATTTGTAATATGAGGTTGAAGCCGAAATTTTCTTCCATTATTTAAAAAAATAATGTAGCCTTATGGCACGTGTGCTTACCATCCAAGAAACAACCAGCTCCCAAGATAATGTTGGGGGCGCGGGGGGACCGGCGCCACATGGAACCTACTGCTTTTGCTTGTTTTCCGCGCTATGACTGTCATCAACTAATCAGCAACAAGCACAGCAGCGAGCGAGATTCATGTGGCCAGGCGAGGCGAACGGTGGCCAGGATGCGGGAACCAAACATGTCATAAGTCTAGGTAAGCATTATTGCTACAGTGTATGTTGATAAGCCCTAGTGGAGTACTAGGTAATCATGTGATGGACCACCTAAAAAACCAGCGGAGAAACTGTGACAAGTAGCTATACAATAATAAAGCTTATCAACTACTCCGTCAAGTCAAATCTTGTTTGGCAGTTCGTGTGGTGTTTTGCTATATACTCCGTCCATAAAAAAATATAGCTATGCTTATATTTGTTCTAAGTCACATACTTTTATTTCTTTGCCAACAATATCTCTAACAATTATTATGATAGTTGGTATGTCATTAACAATTTATATAGTTAAACTTAAATTTTTTAACTTAGGATAAATCTAAACATAATATAACTGCATTGGAGCAGGAGACTGAAGGACCTCATTCATGAATATATGGATGAAGGATGGGAGACCCTGGAGAGTTCAGCCTTAGCTCCTACAAGTAAAAGAATGTCCAAGCCAAATTTGCTGCTCCTATTGAGCTACTGGTTAGCAGTAGTACTAGTTCTTAGCTGTCCATGCATGCAATTTGCAGTTTGAACTTAGGGTCCGTTTTATTGGATTCACACAATCAATCCATTAGCTGCTAGTTGGAATTAACTGGAATTAGTTACTTATTCTTATAGCTTGTGGGGGTATAAATAGGGCGCTAATTGCTTCTGAAGTAGTATAACCTTTTTACAGGTTGTATTCAGGGAACATATTGGCTTCGGTTTTGGGCTCAATTGCAGGGACTGAAGCCGAAGAATACTTGACTGAAGCATGCCGTACATTGGAGATGACGGCTCTACACTTCATTAGTTCCCATTGATAGCCTTTTAATTTGCGAATTTGTATTTGAGTTGGAAATTTTGTTAAAATTCAACTTTTTCGTGTTGGTAGAATTTGGCCATCATTTGTAATATGAGGTTGAAGCCGAAATTTTCTTCCATTATTTAAAAAAAATAATGTAGCCTTATGACATGTGTGGTTACCATCAAGCAACAACCAGCTCCCAAGATAATGTTGGGGCGCGGGGGGATCGGCGTCACATGAAACCTACTGCTTTTGCTTGTTTTCCGCGCTATGACTGCCATCAACTAATCAGCAACAAGCACAGCAGCGAGCAAGATTCATGTGGCCTGGCAAGGCGAACGGTGGCCAGGATGCAGGAACCAAACATGTCATAAGTCTAGGTAAGCATTATTGCTACAGTGTATGTTGATAAGCTCTAGTGGAGTACTAGGTAATCTTGTGATGGACCATAAAAAACCAGCGGAGAAACTATGACAAGTAGCTATACAATAATAGAGCTTATCAACTACTCCGTCAAGTCAAATCTTGTTTGGCAATTCGTGTGGTGTTTTGCTATATACTCCGTCCATAAAAAAATATAGCTATGCTTATATTTGTTCTAAGTCACATACTTTTATTTCTTTGCCAACAATATCTCTAACAATTATTATGATAGTTGGTATGTCATTAACAATTTATATAGTTAAAGTTAAATTTTTTTAACTTAGGATAAATCTAAACATAATATAACTGCATTGGAGCAGGAGACCGAAGGATCTCATTCAAGAATATATATGCATGAAGGATGGGAGACCCTGGAGAGTTCAGCATTAGCTCCTACTAGTAAAAGAATGTCCAAGCCAAATTTGCTACTCCTATTGAGCTACTGGTTAGCAGTAGTACTAGTTCGTAGCTGTCCATGCATGCAATTTGCAGTTTGAACTTAGGGCCTGTTTTATTGGATTCACACAATCAATCCATTAGCTGCTAGTTGGAATTAACTGGAATTAGTTACTTATTCTTCTAGCTTGTGGGGGTATAAATAGGGCGCTAATTGCTTTTGAAGTAGTATAACTTTTTTGCAGGTTCTATTTAGGGGAACATATTAGCTTCGGTTTTAGGCTCATTTGCAGGGACTGAAGCCGAAGAATACTTGACTGAAGCATGCCGTACATTGGAGATGACGGCTCTACACTTCTTTAGTTCCCATGGATAGCCTTTTAATAAATTTATTAGTAGCCCTAACATGGATATAGGGATAATACATAGCCCACTTCGAAACTATAGATTTCAAACTATGTAACTCTTGGCCTTATGTATCTTACTAAAATGGATTATTTACACCTTGTACAATGCGCATACAAAGTTTCGTAACATTTGAAGTTCAAATACTATTTTATTTAGATGGTTGTAAATTGAATTGGGTACCCTTTGTCACGCCAGGCACGATGGCGCGACAAAATCACGTTGTCACACCACATGCATTGCCGTGATAGGAGCGTTCCACATCATCGGCTCTTGCCAGCGTGGTGGTCTTGTCGTGCCAATGCATGTGGCGCGACAACGTGATCATGTCGAGCCACGTGGATTGACGCGACTAAAAGGGTCACCAGATGGAAATATTTGTTAAGAGGGGTTATTTCTAAAACTATATTGAAAAATGGTTAAAATTAAAAAACCTAATAATAGAGCTTATTATCAACTATCCGTCAAGTCAAATCTTGTTTGGCAGTTTGTGTGGCGTTTCACGTACTTCCTCCGTTCCAAATTGTATATTATTTTGAGTGCATAGTTTTTAGCTATGCACCTAATGATATAATGTATGTCTAGATACTTATGAAGTAGTATAACCCTTTTGCAGGTTCTATTCAGGGGAACATATTAGCTTCGGTTTTAGGCTCAATTGCAGGGACTGAAGCCGAAGAATACTTGACTGAAGTGTGCCGTACATTGGAGATGACGGCTCTACACTTCTTTAGTTCCCATGGATAGCCTTTTAATTTGCGAATTTGTATTTGAGTTGGAAGTTTTGTTAAATTCAACTATTTGGTGTTGGTAGAATTTGGCCATCATTTGTAATATGAGGTTGAAGCCGAAATTTTCTTCCATTATCTAACAAAAATAATGTTTGATCACCCTCTCCCAGGCCAATAATATAATACGCTACTCCCTCCTCCCAATAATTTAATGCTTGGCGAGTTGAGATATATATGCAAGAAATTAATGCATGCGGATAGAATTTCTACAGTAACGTAGAGTGTCTATGTGAGATCGATCGTGAGGTGGAGAGCAGTAGACGATCGACATTATTTGCATCGGAAGTGGCCTATAAGGGTAGTCACAAGGGTCGGTATCTACTCTCTACAACATTTCCACGTTAGTTTTTGTCTTCCAACGTCTCTCTGCTCTGGCACCAAATATCTATCCCACGGTTAAGTGAATGAAATGAATCAAGAGAATATCGATCATGTAATGGACCATCTAAAAAATGAGCGGAGAGAGTATGACTAGCTAGCTAATAATAGAGCTTATTATCAACTATCCGTCAAGTCAAATCTTGTTTGGCAGTTTGTGTGGTGTTTCACGTACTCCCTCCATTTCAAATTGTTTGGCAGTTCGAGACCATCGAAGTGGACCTCAAACTTGCAGATTTCCGTGCAGTAAGTATCCATGGTTTCCTTAGTGCAGTTCCAACTCTTGTTGACCTACTCCATGACGACCTTGGAGTCGCCGTACGCAAGGATGCGCTTGATTCTGAGGGAAACGGTAATGCAGAGGCCGTGAATGAGAGCCTTGTACTTGGCACCGTTGTTGGTGGCCTTGTAGTGGATTTGAAGAACGTATTTGAGGACATGAAGAGCTCATCAACTACTCCCTTCTAAGTCAAATCTTGTTGGGTAGTTTGAGTGGTATTTTGGTATGCTCCATCCATGTAAGAGCATAGCTATGTTTATGTTTGTCCTAAATCATACACATTTATTTTTGATCAATAATAGCTCTAAAAATTATTTATTTTAAATATAAAAATTGCATATTACGATAGTATGTGTACGATTGTCCTGAATCAAGCAGGCTATGCATTTTTGTTTTGTTTTTAGATGGTCCCTGCAATTGATTACCACAAACTTTTCGAGATCCCACATCATATATATATATATATATATATATATATATATATATATATATCACAAATGATCGGATTTATTTAGATATTACAAGTGTCTTGGATGTCAGAGATCACATGACGATGAACGCCGGTGAGCTCCCAGGAACACACACGAACATGAGTAGACACAAGAGGATTTTGTGCTGCGATGAAGCTGCAGCTTTTTTGTTGTTGTATTCTCTGTTTTATTAACCGATTACAAGTGAAAGGAAAACAAGCCCACGAGCGCTTCTCTTGCTGTGACAATGCCACGTCCATCCTCACGACACACGACGCGAGAGCGTATCCCGTAGCCCAAAGACTCGGTCTGTTGTGAGCTAGTCTCGCCACAACCTGAACTAACATGCAAGGCCATCACACAACTCGTGGGCTCATGCATGTAACAGACACGACACAAAATAAAGCAACTAAGATACGTACAAGATTTGGCTAACATTGGATCCATAAGCGGTCTTGGTAATATAAGCTGGTCATGACTCATGATCTCTGCCACTCGTACCTGGTCGGCACAAGCACGAGGGGGACCTTCTTGTTGACGGTGAGCCCTCCTGCCTCTTCCATGCTCACATCCTCCGTCGTCATACCATCTGGGAGCTCCCACTCGAAGCAGTGGAGCAGGTTGGCCAGCGTGAACTCTACTATCGTCACCCCCATGGCCACTCCAGGGCACATCCTACGTCCGGCGCCGAATGGCAGAAGCTCAAAATGTGCCCCATTGAAGTTGACACCATTCCCCTCAAACCTATCTGGGTCAAATTCCTCGGGGTTACTCCAGCTTGCAGGGTCCCTGCCAATTGTCCAAACATTTACAAAGATCCTTGTCTTGGCAGGCACATCGTATCCGCAGATCTTGATGTGCCGCATGGTCTCCCTCGGAGCTAGAAGCGGTACCACCGGGTGTAGTCGTAGCGTCTCCTTTACCACCATCTTAAGATACTTGAGTTTGGGCAAGTCGTCCGGCTCTACCCTCTCTTTGTTGCCCACCGCTGCTCTGATCTCGTTTTGCGCCTTCTTAAGCACCTGCGGGTTTCGAATCAGCTCGGCCATTGCCCAGACCACCGTGACTGAGTTCGTGTCAACTCCACCGATGAACATATCCTGAAAGATTGTACGTATGCATAACGGTTATAAATGAAATAATATATATAGCTCCGTAAATCCTCTTTTGTACTGTAAATTTTATGAGCTCTTTTATGGTACACAATACTATTGTACTTAGTAGTATATAGTATATATAAGATCTAAATATTCATGATTATGGATGATTTAGTAATTATTACATGTGAAAAGTGATATTTCACACGGAATGAACTTTTAAACTTTATGCTAGTGTCAAAAATAAAATTTTAGTGATGCCATTTGTGTTCTTTTACCATGATACTCTTATACTACCTATACTACTCATGTATACTACTCATACTACATGTGAAGGTTTTGATAGTATACAATTAATTTTGACCGTCGGATGTTTATATACAATTAAAAGAGCTCAAATTTTATATGTTGATGACCGTTGCGTACCGATAACATTCCCTTGATATGGTCTGTAGTGAACCAACTGAAAGTGCCCTCGTGCTCCTTGGTGAGGCCAATAAGGACGTCGATGAAGTCGGGCCCGTTGTCCGGTATGGGGCGGGACGGGTGGAGGTGGCTGTCGATAATCTTGTCGAAGAAAGCGTCGAGCTCCCAAAATACCTTCTCACGGCGGGAGACGAGGCCGGTGAGATGGTCCACAAGGCGACCCAAGACGTTGGGGAAGTAGTCCTCGGCGGAGAAGCTGCTCTTTACAGCCATGGCCTCATCGAACAGATCATGGAAGTGCTTCTTGTGTGCAAACTGCTCTGAACCGTATATGCTCCCAAGTGCCACCGTGCCGACAATGCCGTCCATGAGCGTGAAGATGTGATCCTCCAGGTACACTGGTCTCCGTCCTCCGCTGCTTAAGCGGCCGATGAGTTTGTCCACCTCGGCTTTACTGGCTGGCCAGGTGGCCTGGACGCGGCGCGCGTTGAGGAGCTTGACGACGATGAGCTTGCGCATCTCGCGCCAGCAGTCGCTGTAGGGCGCGAACGCCACGTCCTTATAGCCGTACGACAACCGCCGCGCCCCCGGCGTGTCCGGCCGGCTGCAGCACGCGGCGTCGTGCGTCTTCAGCACCTCCCTCGCCGCCTCCGCCGACGACACCACCACTGTCGGCGCGCTGCCCAGCCGGAGCAGCATCACCGGCCCGTGACGCCGCGCCAGCTCGCCGAGGCTCCGGTGCGGCAGCGCACCCATGATCTGGTGCAGGTTGCCCAGGACAGGCAGCCTCATTGGACCGGGCGGCAGGTGGAGGCGGCCCCCTTTGGTGGAGAAGTCTCTTGTTGCAAGAGCGAGCGTGAGGAGAACTAGAAGAAAGAGGGTGGTGGCAGGGAGCTGCCATTGCCATTGTTGATGCAAGAAGAAGTCTGCTAGGGCAGTCAAAGACATGGCGGCCACTGTTGATCTCTTAGGTTGAAGGGGCTGCAGGTTTCCTCCTCTCCAAACTAGAGTTAACTATGTGGTACATGTGCACGGCTTAGTTATGGGAGTGTAATATAAATAGGGCGAACCAAACCTTGCTGCAAGTAGATACCATGCATGAGCTCATAGCTACAACTTGAATATCAATCGAGCTAGATGCATGAACTCACCTTGTCTAGCTTAACGCTACACATACTTGATATAGCATCGTGCTGGAAGATCTAATACAAGCACTAATTATGAAGTTCTCAAGTCAAACAAAGAAACTGAAGTCCATATAAATATATGATCTAATATAATCCGTTTATTAGCATTGGGATGCTAATCAGCTCTTTGACATCACAGTTAACTCAAATGAATTCCCACTCAACTTGTTCATTAAACAATTCTCCTAAGTATTACGAATATATATATGACGAACACTGACTTAGCTACCTTGACATCGCGATAGATCTAGCGCTCCCAATGCTAACTGCCTGTATACTTTGAGCCAATCACATTGCATACCAAGCGAGTTGATTAAGTTCCTTGTAGTGGAATGTGCTCAGCTGGCCTGTTCAAGTCTTTAAGTTCAGGTGATTGCACGTACCCGTCAACAGCTCAAGGCGCCCAGAGAAGTTCATAGAATTATGTCGAATTTAGTAGCCCGGCAGTCCACTGGGGGGTTACCCAAGGGGTTGATTTGTAGGTAGGGAGGATTGCGAGACTAAGAACTTGAAGGTGATCATGAGAACGAGGATTTAGACAGGTTCGAGCCTCCGGAGATTAATACCCTACGTAATGTCCTGTATTTTGGTGGTTTATATTGCTTGAGAATTGAGATGCTCTCGGGAGGCGCCCTTGGCCGCCTTATATAGGCTAACGACCTAGCGTTACAAGTCGGTTTGAATCTAATCTAGCTGGTTGTTACATGGAAAGCATTCTGAGTCAGATTACAACAAATATCCCGCAATATCTGGGCTGATTTGAATCACCTAGCCTCCTTGACTTGTGCTCCAAGTATCTTCTTATCCTTGGGTCGCATGTTCTGGTCGGGTGGGCCCACTTGTCAGGACCGGCCAGTATCCTGGTTGGTGGGGTCCCCATATCCCTCAAGCCCCCGAGCGATGTGTAGGCAAACAGGAACCTGAGGACATCACAGCAAAGCTTGGAATGTAGTTGGCTGAAACTGTGATGGCGTCATAGTGACGGAGAGGCTGCGCAGTGCTTAAAAAAAAGAAAATTTGAGTGAACGCAGAGCCGTATGTGCAGAGCGAAGTCGAGCGTCGAGTTGATGGATGTCGGGCATCTAGTAGGTCGAAGTGAAGGACATGGAGGGCCTCGCAAGACGCACTCCATATGTAATAGCCCCCGAGCATTGAAGCGATTATTATAATCTATTCAATGATCAAAAAGGAAGAAAAAATTGATCCTAGAAGCAGGTCATAGTGCCCGAGCACAAGGATAGGCGAAACCACAGAGGCACACCGACCAGAAATAGGCACCCAGCCCCCGAGTATGAGGACTGACGAAGCAAGGAGGCGCGCTGACCAGAAATTGGCGCCCAGCCCCCAAGTACAGGGACTGGTGGAGCCACGCGACTAGAAATAGGTGCCCAGCTCTTGAGTACGAGGACTAGCGGAGCCACGGAGGCGCGCCGACCAGAAATAGGCGCCCAGCTCCTGAGTACGAGGACTGGTGGAGCCACGGAGGCACACTGACCAGAAATAGGTGCCCAGCCCCCGAGTACGAGGATTGGTGAAGCCACAGAGGCACGCCGATTAGAAATAGGGGCCCAGCCCCCAAGCATGAGTGCGAGGACTAGCGGAGCCACAGAGGCACTCTGACCTGAAATAGACACTCAGCCCCTGAGCGTGAGTGCAAGGACTGGCAGAGCCACCGAGGCACGCCGTAAAAAAACAAAACAGGAAACCCATGGATTTCGTCCAGCACGGGCGCCGTAATAACGGAAAACCCGCAGATTCCATTGCTAGGGTTACGCCGTCACGTCCTTCAAAAGCCCAAGGGGCACGGTTCCATTTTCATTTCCATTAGCCACACTTGTGTCGCCACCACCGCAGTCCATGGAGCACACTGCCGCCACATTTGTGAACCGTAGGCTGCGCCGCCGTGCTTTCCATTATGCTCGCGCGCACTTCTCCGCCGCTACCCGACCCACTGCACCACCGTATGCGCATCAAGAGCCTCGCAGTTATTAGATCCAAATCCCAGGGAGTAGAAACCAAGGATATGGCCCAAGCATGGGCACCAGATCCATCCTCAATCTGGGTAAAGTTGGTGATGATGCAGGAGTGCATCCAGGGGCTCATCGACTGGGGTCTTTTGGGACCCAAGGTGCTGCTCGAGTGGAAGGCGACCGCTGGGCAAGAGTTCCCCAATAAGGACAAGACGGAGATGGTGGTCTTCGCGTCCTTCTTGAGCGTGGATTCGGGATCTCGACAGGCGATTTCTTCCGAGGTCTTCTCAACTATTAAGAGATTGAATTGGTACATCTCAATCCCAACTCGGTTTTGGATATCACCATCTTCATTCATCTGTGCGAGGCGTACTTGGGTACCCCCCCCCATTTCAATCTGTGGAAGTATCTGTATTAGTTGAAATCTGTGTCGACCAAGGGGAAGCCATGAGTGATTGGGGGATGTGGGTTTTTGCTGCGGCTGAAGAGAGTGCAGGAGTAATTTGACCTTCAGTTTAAGGAATCCAACAAGGACTGGAATAAGGAATGGTTTACGATCACCAATCAGAACCCCGAGCTCCCGCCGTATACTGGATACGCCCCAGTTACAATGCCCGAGTGGTCGAACCAGCCGACCTCGGAGGAGATGGTGCAGGTGAAGCAGCTGCTGGAGAAAATTGCTGACCTAAAGGTGTGTGGGCTCACAGTCGGGGCTATAAGTATCAATTTCTACTGGAGATTAACACAGCCGATCAAGAACAGGGTCCATCCGACGTATGAATACACATGACCACTAGATCTGAACCGAGAGGTGCAGCGAAAGGTGACCAAAGAAGAGGTCGCCGCCCGTGTATGCAAGTTTTTTGGTGGCATCATCAAGAACAAGAGCTACCCCAGGGCGTTTTCCCTCAAGAGGCTGGCTGACCTGGTATGATCTTAACTGTATCAATTTGGCGTTCTTGTTTTGCTTTTGTGGTGTATCTGACTATTCTTGTTGATTGACTAGAATGGTGAATTTGAGTTCTTTTGCCCGGCGCCACTTCTTGGAAGGGCCGAGCAACAACGACCCAAGGTTCGCCCGACCACCGAGTCCGACCAGCCACTTGCCGCTCTTGATTGGAAGTCGGACTCCTCTATCGGGTCGGACGAGGACGTGCAGAGGAGGTCGACCGGGCTGAGGACTCCGTGCCAATTGGACGCCGAACATGGCATGCCATGCAGAAGCTACCTACCTCCAAATCTCAGAAGCCGAGCTTCAAGAGGAAGATGACGGCTGGTAGGAAGGAGAAGGTTGCCTCGAGCACGACCTCTGCGCCCAGGTTGGCCAGCGAAGCGGACGAGGAGTCAAACATGCCGAGCCTGACTAGCAAGAAGAAGAAGACTGAGCTCCTTGAGATGACTGCGGCCGACACGGAGCATGATGGAGCGAATGTGTGTTGTTGCCACCACCGCCCTTGCGTCCTAAGTTCTAGGTGAAGCAGAGCACCATGTAAGTGCAATCTAGTTATATTATATGTCTTGTGGTTCCTTTTCTACCTATCTTGCTTAAGTTGCCTCTCGCACTGACAATGCAGGAAGGTCGTGCTTGATGATGTGTCTAGTACGCAGCTGATTGGTTGCTCATCCCTTCCCGAAGGGGCGAGCGGCCGCGTCCCTAAACAGTCGCCACCTCCGGAGGCCGAGGGGGAGTCAAGATAGTCATGCCAGAGGAGGAGTTGTACAAGCCCTGGTGCCGCAGCAAGGCATAGTCGGGGATACTCCCGCTTCTTCGAGTGCAGCTGCTGCAGACGCTGCTGTGGTTGGCTCCAGGGCTGTGCATGTGTCTGGTGAGGGAGCTAGAGTTGAGCCTCACATGGAAGAACTGCCCAGGGATGATCCACTGTTGGAGAGGTTCGCCGGGAACGCTTGCGTGGACATGCAAGGAGAGGATGATCCTGATACCCTGGACTTTTCCGGGACGAGCCTTGATGGGGATGTGGTGCAGGACAAGAAAGGCCTGGTCTAGCTGCGGAAGTCGTCCTCTAGGATTTCCGAGTTGCTATTTGTAAGTATGCCGACCAACCTGGAGAACCTTTATCTTAAATCTGTACCTTTGCAGTGCTCTAACTTTTAGAATGTGAATAGAGTCTAGCCGTGCGTGCTCATAAGAAGGCACACATGATCCAGCAAGCCGAGCAATATCGCCTGAAGGTAGAGCAACTTGAGGCTGACCTCAGGAAGGGCAAAGAGGATGCCGTGCGGAAAGACCTGTAGCATACCTTGCAGAAATAGATTCTTGTTGCACACTTGAAAGGTATGTTGTGCCGACCTGTCAACTCGGTTCTGTCCTTGAAGTCTTGGTGCTGATGTGTGCTGGCTCAAATGAGCAGATGTCGAGGCGAGGGAGTAAAGGTTCAAACAACACCTCAAAGAGTGCGAGGATTTAAATGCTCATCTCCAGCAAGAGCACGACGTGGTGGTTCACCGTGAGTACGCTTTGTCACAGAAGCTGGGTTACAAGGCTAGCTTGTGCAAAGATACTGACCACTGTCTCGAAGCTGCAATGCAAAGTCTTCAACATGACCAATTGGTGATTGCAGGGCTAGAGGTAGAGCTGGAAGATCTGCGCAAGGCAGCCCGGCTATGTGATTGACATGGTCCAACCGGAGACCGACCCAACCGCACCGACGCTAATTCTCGATCACCTGAAGGCTGCACCTGGTCGGCTGAAGGAGCTGCTGAAGGACACCGCGGTGGAGTGCGTCAAGAATGTCTTGGTAGTGTTGAATACACACTTCCCACGGATTCCCTTGGAGCGTGCTGGTGCAGGGGTTGCGGCTGACTTCAACACAGAGAAGCTTCCAGAACTGGCCGACCAGTTTAATGATGTAGTGGAAAACATTGTTGATGAGCTGGAACTGTAAAATGAAACTTGTGGTATATCAAACTATGTGATAATACATGTGATGTAATTGTCTTAACGTATGTGGAAATAAAGGGGCTCCAACCCTTTCTTGGTGTATACGACAGGACAGCGTGTAGCTGAGGCCTGTAGCCGCTAAGCACCTAGCCTTACCTGACCAGCGTCCTACTGAGAGCGGATCTCGAGCTTGTAGGAGAGGTAAACACAAGGTTGTCTAGGTTTTGCGAGCTAGGACGCTGACCACACAAGTTAGTCGTATTGCCTTGAGAGGGGAGGAGAAGGATGCAAGACCTAAAGGTCAACGCCTGGGGGAAGCCCTTGAGCTTGAGAGCGGGTGGTCTGTCGAACAGGTCGGACAGCCCGCGTTTGTTAGGAATAGCTTGGGCAAAGGAATAGGAAGATAGTAGGTACGCAAAGAACCTTGGAGGTTTTATTCATTCAGTAAAAAGGGAAAAAAGAATACATAGCTTTTAAGCCCTAAGGGTAGAAGCGCCGCAGGTGCTCGATGTTCCACAGATTGGGGACGCCTGAACCATCCACCCATTGGAGTCAATAGGTGCCTAGCTGAATGACTTCTTTGACGATGAAGGAGCCCTCCCAAGGGGTGACCAGCTTGTGCATGTCCTTGGTGGACTGGATCCGACAAAGCACAAAATCTCCAGCATTGAAGGAGCGTTCTTTAACATTTCGATCGTGGTAGCGCCGTACCTACTGCTCGTGGCATGCATGCTGGATGAGAGCCGCCACTCGATGCTCCTTGAGGTTGTCGATGTCAACCCACCGGCTTGTTTCCGCCTTGCCTTCCTCATAGTACTGGATGCATGGGGCGCCAAAGGCTACGTCGGACGGCAAGATGGCCTTTGAGCTGTATACCATGAAGAAGGGAGTGTAGCCGGCAGCCCAACTTTTCAGGGTCTGTAGGCCCCAGAGGGACTGGAGGACCATCCCATTCACACATTCAACTTGTCCATATCAGCGTGGGTGCGATACTGAGGAGTAGTATACGTTGATGAGGTTGTCCTGGCAAAAGTCCCAGAACTCGAATCCTGTGAACTGCTTGCCAAGGTCAGTGATGATCCTGTTTGGAACTCCAAAGCGATGTGCGATCTCGTTTATGAATTGGGCGGCTTTAGCCGACTCGATGTTGGTGATAGCCTTGACCTCAATCCATTTGGTGAATTTGTCAACAACCACAAAGATGTGAGTGTAGCTGCCTGGGGTGATCTTGAAGGGTCCGACCATATCCAGCCCCTAGCATGCGAAGGGACAAGATGGTGGGATGTGCGTAGGGCTTGGGCTGGTAGGTATTGTTGCTTGGAGAAGAATTGACACCCTTTGCGCCTTTGGATGAGCTCCTTTGCATCGGCTACCACTATTGAGCAATAGAAGCCAGAGCAAAATGTCTTGCCGACCAAAGTGCCCGACACACCTTTGCATGTGCTCGAGTGAATATCGTGAAGGAAGTCAATGCGCTTACTGCGTAGAATGCACTTCATCAAGATGCCTGTAGACGCAGCCTTTCTGTAGAGTTCCTTCCCAATGACGACGTAGTTTGCGCTGCGCCAAGCTAGTTTCTCATGTTCTATCTTGTCCTCTGGCGCTAGCTGGTCGGTGATCAAGGCTATGAACAGAGCGCACTAGTTTTCTTCTGCGTCAATCATCATCGGTTGAAGCCTCAGCACTGCCGTTGACCTAGTCCAGGTCCAGAATCTTGATGGAAGGTTTCTGGGGATCTTGTACGAAGATGCCGATCGGGACTTGTGCATGCTTGGAGCTGAGCTTGGACAGGACCTCAGCGGCGACGTTGTGTTCCCTAGGGACATGATGGAACTCGAGACCATCGAAGTAGGCCTTAAACTTGTGGATTTTTGCATAGTAAGTATCCATGGTTTCCTTGGTGCAGTCCCAGTTCTTGTTGACCTACTCGATGATGACCTTGGAGTTGTCGTACGCAACGATGCGCTTGATCCCGAGGGAAGCGACAATGCGGAGGCCGTGGATGAGAGCCTCGTCCTCAACGCCATTGTTGGTGGCCTTATAGTGGATTTGAAGAACGTACTTAAGTTGCTCGCCCTTGGGGGATATGCAGAGGACCCCCACGTTGGCTCCTTCGAGGTTGAGGGCACCATCAAAGTACATTATCCAATGTTCCGGCCTCTCCAGGCAGGACGACTTCTAGATCTCTGTCCATTCAGCCACGAAGTCGGCTAGGATCTGCGACTTGATCACATGACGTGAGCAGAAATTGAGTTCAAACTCCCCGAGCTCTATAGACCATTTGACAACTCAGCGTTGACATCCCTATTGTGGAGGATTTTGCCAGGTGGGTATAAGGATACTACCTGGATCTTGTGCACCTGGAAGTAGTGGCGTAGCTTGGGACACAAGATCAGGATTGCGTAGAGCAATTTTTGAACTTGTGTGTAGCGAATCTTGGAGTCGCTTAGGACCTCACTGACATAGTAGACCGGTCTCTGCACCATGTGTGCATGGTCGGGCTCTTATTGCAGAGATGTAGAGTTGAAGCGTTTCCTGGTCGGCTGGGGCCATCATAACGGGGGGAGTTGTATGGAAGGCTTTGAGCTCTTTGAGTGCCTTGCTAGCCTCGTCATCCCACTCGAACTTGTCCACATTTTTGAGTAGATTGAATAAGGTTAGTCCCTTTTTGCCGAGTTTGTTGATGAAGCAGCTGAGGGCTGCCATCATGCTGGTGAGTCTCATGACATCTTTCTTGTTAGCTAGCCTTGCCATGTTCCTGATTACATCAACCTTGACGGGATTGGTTTCGATGCCACGCTAGCTGACCATAAAGCCTAGGAGCTTTCCAGATGGGACACCGAAGACACATTTGCCTGGATTGAGTTTCCAACGGATAGGCTCGGAGGCTGTCGAAAGTTTTTGCAAGGTTGGCTATGAAGCTCTCCTCATCCTTAGTCTTGTCAGCCACGTCGTCGACGTAAGCCTTGATGTTCTTGTGTAGCTGCTTCGTGAGGCAACTCTATATTGCCTTCTGGTAGGTGGTGCCAGCATTATTTAACCCAAAGGTCATGGTGTTGTAGCAGTAGATGCCGAAGGGCGTTATAAATGCCACTTTGTCTTCGTCGGACGGGTCGAGGGTGATCTGGTGATAGCCCGAGTAGCAGTCGAGTATGCACAACAGGGTGCTACCAACCATAGAGTCTACGACCTGGTCGATGCGCGAAAGAGGAAAGGGGTCCTTAGGGCAGTGCGTGTTGAGGTCGGTGTAATCGATATACATTCTCCATTCACCGGTTTTTTTTCTTATAAGGACTGGATTTGCTAACCAGTCGGGGTGCTTACTTTCACGAATGAAACCTGCAGCTAAGAGCTTATTGAGTTCTACCCTAATGGCCTCCTTGCGATCATGGGCAAAACGGCGAAGCTTTTGCTTGACTGGTCTTGCTGTCTTGCTCAAGTCCAAGGAGTGCTCAGCCAGCTCCCGCGTGACACTAGGCATATCGGATGGCTTCCACACGAATATGTTTGAGTTGTCCCGGAGGAAATTGGTGAGCACAAGTTCCTATATGGGGAAGAGGTCGGACCCTATGAGGGCTGTCTTGGTCGGGTCTTCCAGGTCGAGGTAGATCTTCTTGATCTTGGGGTCAGACTGCAGCGCTGTAGGCGTTGGCTCCATCTCTGGGATCGCGAGCTGGTCTTGGTCCACCTTCTAGGCATCAGCAAGCATGGTGGTGGCTTTAGCCGAGTACTCCAGGGCTTCCACGAGCTGCACCGCCTCCGTGTCGCATTTGTATGATATCTCGATGTCACCGTAGATGGAGAGGACACCGTTTGGAGCCGGCATCTTGAGGATGAGGTAGGTGTGATGCGGAATTGCCATGAACCTTGCGAGCATGGGTCTGCCAAAGATGGCATGGTAGGAAGTCTTGAAGTTGGTCACGTCGAAGTTGAGGTGCTCTGTACGGCAGTTGTTGGGCATGCTAAAGGTGACTGGCAAAACAACTCAGCCGATAGGATAGGATCGTTTGCCAGGCACGATGCCGTAGAAGGGGTCTTCATAGGGCTAGAGCCGCTCAAAATTGAAGTCCATGCGCCTCAGGGTTTCAGTGAAGATGATGTTGAGCCCACTGCCACCGTTAAATAGCATTTTGGGGAGGAGAGCCTGATCTATGGTCAGGCAGACCACCAGCGGGTAGGACCCAGGATCTAGAATATGTACCTAGTGATCTTCCTTGGAGAAGGTTATGGGCATCTCTGACCAGTGCATATACTGGACTGACCGTATGGAGACGAAGTGCACCTCTCGCTGGTGTAGCTTGTGTTTGCGGTTGCTACAGAACGCCTTGGGGCCACCCATGATGATGTTGACTTCACGGTTCGGCCGTTGGAACTCTTCGTTCTGGTCGGCGATGGTCCAGTGGGCGTCTAGGTTTGGCTGGTCGTGGCGCTCTTCTCTATGTTGATCATTGCGGTCGTCGTGTCGGCGATTGTCGCGGTCATCATGGTCATCACGGTGGCGGTCACGATCATTGCGATCATCATAGCGGTGGTCGCGTTTGTCGCGGCGATAGCCGCCACAATCATCATGGTCATTGCGGTGGTGGTTGTTGCGACGATTGCCATCCCTACGGTAGTCGTTGCGGCGATGTCGCTTGTACTCCACTGGGGTGCCGAGCTCTTCCTTGAGGACTATGAAGTCCCAAAGATTGTGACGTGCGTTCTTATGGAAGGGGCACGGAGCGTTCAAGGTGTCATCAAACTCTTCCCGGAGGAATGTTGTTGGTCTGGCGGGGTCAGCTTCAGCAGTGAGGACCTCGGGGGCCCTTTTTCAAAGTCGGGAAGACTTCGGTCATGCTTGGTGTTCCTCATAGGTCGGCAGTTCGTGGTCGTCGTTCTAGCGATGCTTGCCGCCTTGGAACTGTACTTGTGCCGCCTCCTCTGTGTCGGCCTGATCGTTGATGAGCTGCATCATCTACCTGACCGTCTTATGGGCAACCTCATACAGCTTGCAGAACATGTTGCAGTTCGATAGGCCGGAGCGGAAGTACCATATGATGTCGCGGTCCTCGATGCCAGCCAGCATGTTGTAGTTTTCGAAGAAGCGGTTCACGTACTCTTGGAGAGTTTCCTTCTTCCGCTGGCGGACTTGCCCTAGATTCTCCGTGTTTCCAGATCGGCTGTTGGTAGCATGGTAGTTCTGGGTGAAAGCCCTAGCGAGCTAACCCCAGGAGTCGATGCTTCTTGACGGGAGGTTCTCTAGCCATAGGAGAGGGACGAGACCCATCACCACCGGGAAGTAGGTGCCCATATGGTCGTAGGTGCCATTGGCGGCTTTCACCTTGGTGTTGTATGTCTTGAGCCATATGGTGGGGTCGAAATGGCCATCATACTTTTTGTTGATGGTCGGCTTGAATGAAGCAGGCCACTCAATGGCCCTGAGGTAGGAGTGAAGGTGGTGAAACCATCGACCGCTGTGTCATCATCGTCCTCGAGGTTGTACATGACGGGTGGTGCCCTGGGGTGTCCACCGTTGTTACACCAGGGCGGGACGTAGGCGTCTTCAAGGGCGCCGTAAATGCGGTCATAGTTGGCACGGTGACGCATCTCATCTTCTTGTCATCGGCGGTCCTCCTGTTACGCGTTGCGGTCTAGCCTGCCAGGAGTGCTGTAGTCGCGGTTGTACTCAGCGCGGTGGCGGAGCTCGGCTTCTTCGCGCTCTTGGTGGCGGTTGTTGAGGTCGGCACGGAGGTCGCGGCGGTCGTGTAATTCTTCATGAAGGTCACGTTGCCGACCTTGTCTGCCACAGTCCTCTCTCATGCCACAACGGCGGTTGTTGTGGTTGTCGAGTTGGTGGGCGTTGTTGGCAGGTGGGTTGGCGGGCTGCTCCACTTCATCTTCACGGATGGGTTTCAGCCGACCCCCCACGCGGTTATCGTGATCGCCTCGGTGGTGACCTGATCTGCTATGAATGGATCGGCTTCGGGAGTGCCGAGTAGATGTAGACCGGGAGTATGCTGACCGGCTGTAGGGCCACTCTTCGATCTAGGCGTTGGCGACGTGGATACGTGCCTGCATTTGCCGGAGCGGCTCCAAGTCTAGAAGGTTTTCCAGGTCGGCAACGGTAGCCCCAAGGTTAGCTTGGGGTGTGGTGAAGATGTTGTGGTCGGCCTCCTCGAGGTCGGCTTGAATATTGCGAGTGCACACAGGGAGTCTGTGTCTACCCCGAGTACCGTCCTGGTCACGTTGTCGCCATCGTTGGCGTGCGATGGGTCAGCGTTGGCGGTGAGCGATAGTCAGCGCTGGTCGCCTGCAGCCTCGGCTCCCGCATTAGCAGCACGTTGTTAGTGTTGCTGGGCGTCGGCTTGCTCCCGCTGGTGCCGTACTGCACAGTCCTAGTTCTTGGCATTGCGGCCTACTTCCTGAGAAGAGGTTTCACCATCCCTGGGTGGATCGACGGCGGAGACCACAAAGGCTTCACGATCTGGCATGGTGGAGTTGCTCACAACGTCATCTCCGTAAGGGTTCGAAGTCAGGATGATGTGGAGGATCTGAAACTCGCCACAGTTCAAAAACTTGGCGGGTTCGGGTGGGCCTTCAAATTGGATCTGAAGAGGCTGCACGAGTTTCATGGAAAACACGGCAACCGAGTTCCTTAGACCAAAGGCGACACGGGAAGGATCCTGCGCCAACCTTGTTGAGTGTAGCGCCGCCTCGAAGAGGTTGATGCACTCAGCAATAGTGTTGCTGATGCGATCTAGCCCCGTGATCAAGTCGGAGGCGTGGGTGGGCGTGTTGCCGTGAGGATGTGTGGAACCCTCTCTGAGAGAGAGATCACCGACCTGCTGGGCAAGCAGCATGATGATCCTCGGGTGAAGACCTTGCTCCATCGAAGTAGATCCGACGGATGCTGAGCTGGCGGCGGACATCGAATTGTCGAAGAAGGCGGTGGAGTCGGAGTCCACCGGCATGCTCCCAAAGTGAAGCTGGATCGGATTGGCGAAGATGTCCTTCATGCTCTCGGGGAAGACAACGTCGGGGCAAAATGCCATCGAGCTCGCTGGGAAGGATCTCACAATCACCCGTACCTGGCACACCAATTGTCAGATTTAGTAGCCCGACAGTCCACCAGGGGTTACCCAAGGGGTTGATTTGTAGGTAGGAAGGATTGCGATACCAAAAACTCGAAGGTGATCACAAGAACACGAGGGTTTAGATAGGGTCGGGCCTCCGGAAAGTAATACCCTATGTCCTGTATTTTGGTAGTTTGTATTGCTTGAGAATTGAGATGCTCTCGAGAGGCGCCCTTGGCCACCTTATATAGGCTGACGACCTAGGGTTACAAGTCAGTTTGAATCTAACCTAGCCGGTTGTTACATGGAAAACAATCTGAGTCGGATTACAACACGTATCCCGCAATATCCGGAAAGATTTGAATCGCTTAGCCTCCTTGACTTGTGCTCCAAGTATCTTCTCATCCTTGGCCCGCATGTTCTGTTTGGGTGGGCCCACTTGTCAGGACCGGCCAGTATCCTAGTCGGTGGGGACCCATGGGATACCCATATCCCTCATATTATATTAGGGTTTGTGCACATCTACGTTCGTAAAGATGACTGTGCATGCATGTATATATGAGCGTCTTGCAAAAACACACATATTGATCACCAAATTAAATCAGTGGCCCATATCATATCATGATTGCTTATCATGACCGACTTGGCAATGATGTCAGAGATGCATAAGGTGATGCAAGCCTTGTGTTTAATTTTGGCTATTTCTGTTAATTTTGCAAGTTTGTGCATGTGAGAATATGAATATGGCATATGGCATTCTTTAGCGTTGGTCCTTGCATTATTTGGATGGTGCGGGGATTAAGAATTGCGCACATACATCAACAAGTAATTGTTATTTGGAAGTACTCCCTCAGTCCCTAAAAGAATGCAATTATGGAACAGTGTCATGATTTACTGTGTCAAGTTTGACCTATTATAGATGAAAAAGTATAAATATTTATAATATCAAATAAATATCATTAGATTAATTACGAAATGTATTTTCATAATAAATTAATTTGGAGCCATAAATGTGAATATTATTTACTACAAACCTGGTCAAACGTGAAGCACTTTAACTGGCACGTATACCATAGTTGCATCACAGAGGGAGTATCTAAGTATCTATCTGTATGTGGGCGCGTGAATCGAACAGCCAAGAGGCGAGCGCTGATTGTGATTGATTCTAAAATTAAATTGATTCCAACGCCTGCCGGCTACTTGTTTATTCAATCTTCTCTTGTCGCTAGATTACGAGAATCTTGCACTGTTTGATAAGCAACGACGAGAGGAAATTTATATAGTAGAAGACTTTGACTGAGCAGCCAGCTGGTCAAGATTATCAAACGCAAGCAACCTACGTGATATTGGTGATGCATGACGAGCACTTGGTGATGCATTCGGTGACGCACACCTTGTGATTAACTTTGTTTGTTTATGTTAATTTTGCAAGCTAGGCTCCACGTGATATAGGCATTCTTTGTCGCTGGTCCTTGCATTAATTATTGGACGGCGCGTTGTCTGTAATTTACTATATTATATAATGTAGTAGTGATGAGCACTTTTACCAGAAAGAGTTGACTGAGTTAATGGATTCGCTTGTTGGCTAATCTGAATCGACTTACTTAAGTGTGGTGTTACCAGGCTTGGAAAGAAAACTTCTTTATGTGTTTGATTTCCCTAATTTACTGGTTGGCCACTCAAATATTAAAAATACATCAGCAATTATTGTTACTTGCATTATTTGGACGGCGCGGATTAAAAGTTAAAAATTGATTCCAACGCCTGCCTGCTGCTTCTTCATTCAATGAGTCTCGATCACGCACGTCACGGATGCAATGCCGACTACTTATTTTAAATGTCTTGTCTTAGCAGTTGTCAATATTCTTGAGCAGAACACGCCTTAATTCGTGATAGTCTTGAATCTTCTATCATGTCTAAACGCTCGGACGTGAGACAAAGATCTCCGTAGTAGCAGTGCCAGTACGCGTACATGAGGCAAAGATCTCACACGCAGTGGCAATGGCTAAACAGAGACTGAGAATCTAAACGTAATAGGCTAACTACTTGGGACAATTATAGCCTTTCACTATCCTAATGGCCTTTCACTATACTTAATGGCTAATGGCCTTTCACTATACTTAATGGCTAATGGCCTTTCACTTTAAAAATCACATTCAATTGACACAAGCTAATGGCCTTTCACTATACTAATTAAGCACCATTACGAGGTTAAAAAAACGGTGAGGTCTAGGATTTCGCCGGGAGGGGAACCTTTTGAAGTTTTGATTGGACATGACATTAGTGCGGGTTTTTGTGCAACGTGCCAATTTCTTTTGTATTAACCACGTATGCAGAATAAGCACTATATGCACACATCGAACAACTTAGTGTATTGTGGGAACAACATTAGCAATTTTTTAAACTAAAATGAAAGAAATGATGCGCTTTGTGTATGATTGATGCACTTTACTATTTCTTTCCAGAGCACGCAATGCACGCATATTCATTTAGAAGAAGAGAATTGATACAACGCGAGCCAAACCGGACACTCTAAGATTCTGTTTGGGAGGGTTTCTCCCAAAACGGATTTACCGGTGAAGCTAAAGCCAGTGAAGCTAAAAATAATGGCTTCATCTGGCTTCTAGTTCATTTTAACATCGACTTAAAAATAACTTCACACTACAATACCTCGTTTTGCACAAAACATGTGAAGCCGAAGCTAAGATAAGCCTTGCCAAACGGGGGATAAACTGTTAGGCAAAACAATGCGCGACCTACGCAACGGATAGATATATAAAGCGAGAAGCACCTACGTCACATTAATTCCACACCTAGGAACAATGGCCACCCCACTGCTCCCCTCCGAGCTCCTCGCCGGCCTGCCGCAGCAATGGCTGCTCGGCCTCTTGCTTCTTCTCCCTGTAGTCCTGCTTGCGTCGTCCTACCTCTTCCTGGCGACCAAGACGACCAAGAACGGGGCGCGTTGTCTGCCGCCGGGCCCCGCTCAGGTGCCTGTCCTGGGCAACCTGCACCTTCTGGGCCCGCTGCCGCACCGGAACCTCCGGGACCTTGCCCGGCGGCACGGCCCCGTGATGCTGATGCGGCTGGGCACGGTGCCGACGGTGGTGGTGTCCAGCGCGGCGGCGGCGCGGGAGGTGATGAAGGAGCACGACATCGACTGCTGCAACCGGCCCGTGTCGCCGGGGCCCAAGCGCATCTCCTACGGCCTCAACGACATCATCTTCGCGCCCTACGGCCAGCAATGGCGCGAGATGCGGAAGCTCTTCATCGTCGAGCTCCTCAGCATGCGCCGCGTCCAGGCCGCGTCGTACGCGCGCGAGCAGCAGGTTGACAGGATGATCGCCCGCCTGAGCCGCGCGGCGCCGGCGACGGCGGTGGCGCTGAACGAGCACGTCTTCGCGGTGGCAGACGGCATCGTCGGCACGGTGGCGTTCGGGAACATCTACGGCACGGAGCGGTTCGCGCACAGGGAGCGGTTCCAGCACGTGCTGGACGAGGCCATGGACGTGATGGCCAGCTTCTCCGCCGAGGACTTCTTCCCCAACGCCGCTGGCCGCCTCGTCGACCGCGTCACGGGCCTCGTCGCCCGACGCGAGCGCATTTTCAGGGAGCTCGACGCCTTCTTCGAGACGGTCATCGACCAGCACACGGACCCCGCGCGCGTCGTCCCCGAGAACGGCGGCGACCTCGTCGACGTCCTCGTCAACCTGTGGAAGGAGAACCGGGGCACGTTCCGCTTCACCCGAGACCACGTCAAGGCCCTCATCATGAACACGTTCATCGGCGGGATCGACACGAGCTCGGTGACGGTGCTGTGGGCGATGTCGGAGCTGATCCGGAAACCGCGGGTGCTGAGGAAGGCACAGGACGAGGTAAGGGCCGTCGTGGGAGGCAAGCCGCGCGTGGACCCCGACGACGTGCCCAAGCTCCCGTACCTCAAGATGATTGTGAAGGAGACCCTGCGGCTGCACCCGCCGGCGACGCTGCTGGTGCCTCGGGAGACGGTGCGGGACGTGAGGATCGGCGGGTACGACGTGCCGGCGAGGACGCGCGTGTTCGTGAACGCGTGGGCGATCGGCAGGGATCCGGCGAGCTGGGCGGACGCCGAGGAGTTCCACCCTGACAGGTTCGAGGGGAGCAACGTGGACTACAACGGCGGGCATTTCGAGCTGGTGCCGTTCGGGGCGGGGCGGCGGATCTGCCCGGGCCTCGCCATGGGCGAGACGAACGTGAGCTTCACGCTGGCGAACCTGCTCTACTGCTTCGACTGGGCGCTGCCGGAGGGGATGGCGGCGGAGGACGTGAGCATGGAGGAGGCCGGCGGGCTGACGTTCCACCAGAAGATGCCGCTGGTGCTGGTGCCCACAAGGTACCACAACCGCACGGCGACGGCGTAGACGCGTAGTGTAGTAGTAGTCGTCATCGTATCGTCGACGATTGAATAAAAGATAAGCGTGCGCGACGTAGGTGCCTCACCTTGCATCGTCGTTGCAGTAGCTTGGAGACTTGAAAACCCAAAAAAAACAAGAAAAAAATGGTGACACTCTAATGGGGGTGTACCCGCCTTGGAAAAAAAAATTAGACGCAGGACTCCTGCAACCGAGTCCTGGTACAGGACGGCCCCAGATCATGACGCGTGGGCGGCCTTTCCGATTGAATGCCCGCGCCCCTCACGCAGAAGATGAGCCAGCGCTGAAGAAGAAAAAATAGACGAGCCAGGAAGACGAGCTCCTCGCGTGCGTGCCTCTCGAGCCGGCGGAAGACGAGCCGACGCTTAGCAGGGCTTCTCTGCGCCTGCAGGAGCTCCTCTCGCCTCATGGCTCCAGAACGAAGGGTTATAGAATATGTTTCCACAGCTCCTCTGATTCGTTTCACAAACAAAATTTGGGATATTTCATAATCTGAAAAAATTTAAATCTAAAGAGTGGTATGTGGAAGTGATGTGTAAAAAAAATGACAGGTCCATAAAGTGTAATGTGATCCTTATCAAACAATATAAATGAGTTACATGGTACCAACTGACATAATACAGATCCAAATAAAATTATGTGTAACACAACAAAGGTTACATGCTTTCTTGATTTGGCATTCCACCAAAATTTAATTTTTTAACAGCCGGCTGTAACGTGGGAGCTTGATCAACTCCAAGTAAGAGATTTGTATATCCTCCTTGCATATAAGGAGCACCCACGGTTGAAGAATCTCTATACATATTAAATTGTGGCATTATGGCATTAGCATAGCCACCTTGGATCAATGGAGCAGCCATGGACGAAGATTGTCCATACACATCATTTGCAGAGTTTGGCACCATACTGTTAACATCCTTTTCACCATCATTAAGATCCTGTACCAAATCAAATATGAAAAGTGGATATAGTCCAGCACATATGACTTACGATAAATAGTTGCATATAAGGAATTCAAATATGAAAAGTGAACATAGTCCAACACATATGACTTACGATAAATTGATCTAGATTAGCACCTTCGTATACTTTGGATCTATTTTCTACTGCAGTTGTTGAATCTTGTCCTATATTCAAACATATCAAGTTAACTATATTGGCATATAATAGATAAAAACATGTAGAATTGATATGAGTAGTATCTTGCTTTTTACCACTTTTCTTTTTCTTCCCTTTATTCTTTTCAAGGGAGATGGTCCCTCATTTACTCTTTCGGCCTTTTATCACCCGAGGAATTCTAAATGATATTTTACCTCTCAATGTATCTGTAACACAGTTTGTTGAAACTAGAGGGACCTCACTGGCTTTTTGTTGCATCCTGCTTAGAGAATTATCTGCTTTCAAGTCCAACTTACCTATGGCATTCTCCAAATCAACAAGAAGTTCCTTGGACAGTGAACACTTCAATGCAATGGATGTCGCCTTTCATGCAATACGTGCAGCATACGTTTTCAAGCTTTCCTTTTCAAATTCTTGTTTCTCAATATAGAATCCTCTCTTTGCATATTTTGTCCATCTATTCAATATGTATTGAGATGGCAACAAGAAAATATCGTTTGCATTGAAGACTTTGAGGGCATGCTTGCACAGTAGACCTATATGTGGATATCATATTTCATTACTTTGTATTATAAACTATACTATTGCAATAAAGATTTTTGTACGTACCTATGGATTCGTATTTTCTGCGAGCACATGTAATGGTAATATCTGCTTTGTTGAACACAACCGTTGCTCCATAATCAGAGTACATATGTGTAACCGTATATGTCAAAATTAACCCCTTGGTGTGTAACAACTTACAAGAGAATGAAAATTGTTCATTAAATTCTTTCTGAAACTCTTTATACATCCGGCTTGTATATGACTCGGCCGCAACTGGACTCTTTCGACGTGATCGAAAATCTTCATCCAACTCGTTATTACGAAGACTAGCATAAACCTTATCACATTCTTCAAGTAGTTCCGAAATACCCAGTTTCCTACGAAACCTTTTCTTGAATACGTTATTCATACCTTCGCTTCTTTGAGTGGAGTTCATATCAGCTGTAAATGAGTCACGGTATACAACAGCCCACTTTGTCCTCAAATCATATAGGTTTAACATCCATTCATTGTCCTTAAGGTTGTACTCACACAACAATTCATCCCACTTCTTGTTAAAGTAAAACTCAGATCTATCTTCATAGACACATCCCTTAAAATTAGGAAGAAAATTCTCTGGATGCTGCTGGATTACATGACCAAGATGTTTAGCAGCATTTAGATAAATATGCCACAAACAAAGACGATGACTTGTGTTTGGGAATACATAAGCAATTGCACCTGCCATGGCCGCATCTTGATCAGTGAAAATTGTACTGGGATGCTTACCTGACATTGTTGTTAAAAAGGTTTCAAATAGCCAAACAAATGATTCAATAGTCTCATTAAACAATAATGCAGCCCCAAAAATTATAGTATGCTTGTGATGGTTGGTTCCCAGGAGCGGAGCAAAAGGCATTTCAAACTTATTAGTCTGAAACGTGGTGTCAAAAGACACGGCATCACCAAAACATGTGTAATCCATGATAGATTGACCGTCTGCCCAAAAGAAGTTAGCCATCCTGCCATCTTCTTCATTTATTTGAATGGCATAAAAAAATGTTGGATCCTCTACCTGCTTATTTTTTAAGTATTCCAACAATGTTTGTGCGTCATTGGATTCTAAGTATTTTCTGCGCTGCCGACCAATCTCATTGTTACAATCAATCCGTGAGAATGGCACTTTATCGGCTCCTCCATAAAATTGCACCATAAACTCAAACACTTGGGCTGGCTTCATCCCACCCTCCCTCATCTGGCCAATTAGCTTCTTGTCCACTTCTTGAACACGTCGTTGGGACCTAAGCTTCTATCTTTTATTTGGACTTGCAAGGTAATGGTTGTGATCAAGCACAACCTTCTGCATTGACCAAACCCCCTCCTTGCTGACAATAAACTGAATACGAGCATCACAACCTGCCCTTGTAGTGTCCTTTGATGACTCAATTTGTCGATGACCTTGACTACTGCAAACTATATATTTGAGATAGATACTGCCATCTCTTCGACGCTTTGTGTCGCTCTTTCTAATACTGAACCCAACCTTGCCTGCATAGGTGTTGTACATTCATAAGCTTCCTCCTCGGATTGAAAAGACATTCCAACTTCAAGAACGATGAAATAATTTTTTGCAACTTCATCAACCACCTATTGTACAATGAGTCGAGAATTAAAGGTGCCTTGCAACAATACATATTATTATACTATCACTTCAATTTATTATTCACGTTCCTTCAATTACTCATCCGGCCCCTGATCACCGTTACTGTCACTCGCTCCGTCGCCGCTGCCCGGCAGGGCATGCTCCAACGACTCCACCTCCAGACCCGATGGCACCATATGGATCGCAAGGTCGCCGCCACTTGATTCTGCACGCGCGACAGCTCAAACCCTAGGCGGCGATAATACGGAAGACGAGAGCTCCTGCATGCGGTGATTCCGTTAGTAGAAAATCGAGGCACAGTTCAAGGACCTCATGCGCTACCTCTGGATGGAAGCCCTGCCTCGTCGAGCGCATCTAGGCCGCCGTCGTTGCTGGGGCGCCGCAGACCGGCACCGCGGACACGCCTCTACGCATCGCCAGGCAGCACGGCGTCGACGACGGTCTCTACGCGTCGCCCGGCAACGCCTGCTGGCCCGCGATCCCGCGATCACCAGCTGCTGAACAACCCCGCCGTCCCGGAGCTGTCGAGCACCACGGCCGGGTCGTCATCTTCGTCCTGAGATTATGGAAGGCTCCAGATGTTGTTCGTGAAACGAATCAGAGAAGGGCTCGTCAGCGCCATCTCGTCTTCCGCCGGCTCGTCTTCCGCACGCGCACAAGGGGCTCGCTCGTTCCTAGCTCGTCTTCGTGGCTTTCCTTCAGCGTGGTGGCTCGTCTTGCTAGCTCGTTTCTGGCTCATCTATTTTTTTCTTCTTCAGCGCGGGCTCGTCTCCTCGCGCGGGCGTTCGATCGGGAAGGCTACCCACGCGTCGTGATCTGAGGCCATCCTGCACCAGGACTCGGTTGCAGGAGTCCTGCGTCTAATTTTCTTCCGGAGAGAGAGAGGAGAGAGATGGGACCGGCTCCTGGATTCTGCAAGTTTGATACGGGTTCGCTGAGCCGAGCGCCCGAGCCGGAGTGTCTCGGTCGGTGACGGCGCTTGGACACAGAATTAAATGGTTAGTGATGATATCGTGAGCGCTTTCGTGCGTGTAAGAAATTTCAGTCACGTTGATCAAATTGGCGTTCGTGCTTGTGGCCGCGTGTCAAATTCAGTGCATGCATCGCTTGTCTCGTGGCATGCATGGCACCCAGACGATGAATAAGGGGTACAGCATAGTACCTGTCCCATCGGATGTTTGGATATTAATTAGGAGTATTAAATATAGTCTAAATTACAAACTAATTGTACAGATGGAGTCTAATTCGCAAGACGAATCTATTAAGCCTAATTAGTTCATGATTTGACAATGTGGTGCTACAACCATTTGTTAATGATGGATTAATTAGGCTTAATAGATTCGTCTCACGAATTAGTACAGAGGTTATAATTAGATGTTATAATTAACTCATGTTTAGTCCTTCTAATTAGTGTCCGAACATCTACGTCAGAAGATCCTGGCCGGCATGGCACCATCGCTTTTGGAACCGGATCCCCTGATGACGTACACGTAGCCCCCAGCTGACGGTGCATATCGTGGATGCGGGTTGGCAGAGGACGACTGCACGCTGAAGTCAACCGGGGGCAACGTGGCAGCTGATCCGGCGGCGCCCCTCCTTTCCACGGGATACCCACATGGGCAAAAGAAAGAAACGTGGGGAATGTAGGTTTGTTTCTGTAGAAGCTTTTAAAGTTCCTGTAATATCGAATGTTTAGAAAGTAATTAGGAATATTAAATATAGATTAATTACAAAACCAATTGTACAGATTGAGACTAATTTGCGAGACGAATCTATTAAGCCTAATTAGTTTATGATTTGACAGTGTGGTGCTACAGTAAACATGTGCTAATGATGGATTAATTAGGTTTAATAGATTCGTCTCGGGAATTAGCCTCCATCTGTGTAATTAGTTTTATAATTAGCTCATGTTTAGTCCTCCTAATTAGCCTCTGAATATTCGATGTAACCTGAATTTTAGTCCAGACTACAGATACAAACATCCCATAATCTCACAGATATAGGTCATGGTACAGCGATGGGGAAAAACGCTTCTCATAAGCTGCACGATTATATATCATCTCAGCCAAACAGAAAAAAAATATCCCAGGAAGCCTACGCCAGCCCAGGCACTAATACAAGTTGCATTGGTCCATGTTCATCTCCTAGAGACATGCATATTCAGCTTGGGGCCTAGGGCGATTCTAGGTCCGCCCCTGGGGAAGGATACATGAGAGCAAATAATAAAGATGCCATTAGATCAAACCACATTCTATATATGATTATTAACTTCCAATTCATGCATTACCTACAACCTCGATTATAATAATAGTTCCTATATATTCCACACAAGTGCTCCAATATATCCTTTATTGATGACCAACATTTCACATTGTTGTCAGCCTCACAAACACTATAGAAGCAATAGTACTCAACAATGACCATTAACACTTGCACTTATATCTGGTGGGCACGAGCACAACCGGCGTTTTCTTATGGACCGTGAGCCCTCCGGCCTCTTCCATGCTCACGTCCTCGGGCCTCACGCCTCGTGGGAGCTCCCAGTTGAAGCAGTAGAGCAGGTTGGCCAGCGCGAACTCTGTGGTGGCCACTCCCAAGGCCATCCCGGGGCACATCCTCCGGCCGGCGCCGAAGGGCACAAGCTCGAAGTGTGTCCCGTTGAAGTCGACGTCCTTCCCCTCGAACCTGTCCGGGTTGAACTCCTCCGGGTTGTCCCACCTCGCGGGGTCCCTGCCGGTAGCCCACACGTTCATCAGGATCCTTGAGCAGAACACGTCTTAATTCATGATAGTCTTAGATCTTCTGTCATGCCTAAATGCTAGGACGCGAGACAAAAATCTTCGTAGCAGTAGTGCTAGTACGCGTACACGAGGCTAAGATCTCACACGGAGTGGCAATGGTTAAATAGAGTCTGAGAGCCTAAACGTAATAGGCTAACTACTCGGGACAAATATGGCCGAAACAAGAGTATGACACACAACATTTATATTATATTCATCACTAAATAAATTTCAGTAGTTCTAAATTCTACAAATATGCTACATAATGTATGCATTTCTTTTTTGAGGTCAAGTTTCGACGACGATTCTTCAGGACGCTCAGCGTACCTGTAAAGGCTCCGCTAGCTCCCAGACTCGGGGGCTAAGCGCCAATTACTACTGGAATATCTCTAGTGGCTCAACTTGCTTACAAGCTTGGGGGTTAAAGCGTCAATTACTACTTGGAATACATCCGGTAGCTCCGCTAGCTCTCAAACTCGGGGGCTAAGTGCCAATAACTACTCAATGTGGCTCCTACGGCTCACTTGGCGTATAAGCTCGGGGGCTGGACACCGCAAAACTATTCGGATGATGAGTTGCGTGAAGACTAAAAACCCTTGGATTGATTATTTAATCATTCCAAGGCTCGGGGGCTGATAAGCTACACTCGACAGTTGATTTTTTCAAGATGAAAGAAGAAGATTCAAGATTTTATTGACGCTCAGCCTGATTCTTCAATTCAACCTAACGCTCGGGGGCTACTCCATATGGAATGCGACTTCCACCGCTCTCCATATCACATTCCAAAGATAAAGATTACAAAATCAAGACAATCAAGGGCTTGAGCACACCATAGCCTCATGACAACTTTGAGGAACTTTGAAAATTCAACCAGACAAAGTACTCGAAAAGCACCAAAACTACTTGGCGAGGATTTGAAAAGCACTCAAGGCTGCTGCATTCGACTATAAAGCGCTTAGGAGTTTGTCGGGGATAGGTCTCCAGTACCCGCAAGGAAGGAGTAAGACAAACTCCTACTAGAATTTCTCTATAATCCTACTAGGACTCATACCATGTAATCCTACTAGGAGTCCTACTTATAACCGACTAGTAATCCATCCCCTGAGCATATAAAGGAGGGCACTAGATCAGTAGGCGAAGACCTCATAGAACCACAACAAAGAACCAAATCCTCAACACCAAACAACACCCAAGCGCAGGGCGCAACATATAACACCCCAAGCAGGACGTAGGGTATTACGCTACTCTGGTGGTCCGAACCTGTATAAATCCATGTCTTGTGTCCTCGCTTTTACCTTTGAGTTTCAGGTCCGACGATCCCCCACCAAACAATCTACTATCTCGGGATATCCCTCGGTAGGTTGCCAGGTATAAAACACCGACAGGACCCTCCACTTCGAGTTTTAGGTCTGACGATTCCCCACCAAATAATCTACTATCTTGGGATACCCTTCGGTAGGTTGCCAGGTATAAAACACCGACAGGACCCTCTAGCTCTAGTTTCATATCTTTTACTGTACATACACATATGTATAGTAAAATCTATGAATCAAAAAAGTCAAAATGACCGATTAGCTGCTTAGCTCACACTCCAAACATCGACTGCTGCAGCCACCAAATTAAATCAATGGTCCTTTCGATGCATGATGAGCACTCGGTGATCCGATTCGGTGACGCACACCTTGTGATTAAGGGGGTGTTTGGATATGAGGCGTTTAACTTTAACAGTGTCACATCGGATATTCGGATGCTAATTAGGAGAACTAAACATGAGCTAATTATAAAACTAATTGCAGAACTCTGTGCTAATTCGCGAGACGAATCTATTAAACCTAATTAATCCATCATTAGCAAATGGTTACTGTAGCACCACATTGTCAAATCATGGACTAATTAGGCTTAATAGATTCATCTCGCGAATTACACTCCATCTGTGCAATTAGTTTTGTAATTAGCCTATATTTAATACTCCTAATTAGTATCCAAACATTTGATGTGACGGCTGTTAAACTTTAACACCTTGTTGCCGACCCTTTGTTTGTTTCTGCTAATTCTCCATGTGATATAGGCATTCTTTGTGGCTGGTCCTTGCATTAATTATTTGGACCGCGTGGATTAAAAATACATCAGAAATTATTGTTAGGCGTGGATTAAAAATTAAAAATTGATTCCAACGCCTGCCTGCTGCTTCTTCATTCAATAGTCTCGATCACGCACGTCACGGAGTGCTGTGTCAGCAGCTATGTATACCTCCGTTTCTTTGTATGATTTCCTGCTGTTGGCGTCTTTTTCGATCAACATATACGAGTGCGCTAGATCGCACGGGTCGCGAACAGACCGAATAAAATAGAGGCTGCACAGGCCGGTCAGGCTGGTCTGGCAACCCGGTCAGACCGGTTTCCTAGGGTTTAGCTTGAGCCGGTTGTTCGAGGGGATAATAGCCACACTTATGTAGTGGAGGACGGCTAGATTTATGAGCAAACCAGGAAAGGGATAACCAACGCACTTACGTGACGAAAAACGACTAGTTTACAAGCAAACTAGCAAAGGCCGTCGAAGCTCTCGCCCGGGAGGGACTCGTCAGGGTGTGGACGTCACCAACGTGCCCTAGGTTGACCAGCAAGCCTGGAACGCCATTTATGATCGTGGAGAACAGTAGATGAACAGCATGGAGGTTGGAAAAGTATTAGGATTGAGAAGACAAAAGTAAGTTGTAGATTGATTCGATTGGGATACCCTCAATCGGCCGTGGTCCTTTATATTTATAGGGTGAGGAGGTCTTGCCCCAGTAGGAGTCGAAGATTATATAAATCCCGTGTCAAAATACAACTCCTAGCTCAGACTAGGCTGGGTAGACAGGTCAGACCATCCATCCAAACCGGTCTGACCGGTCAGCCAGGATTGAATCTTGTCAAAACCATAACTCTCTCATTCGCACTCCAAATTAGATGTTCCACATATGCATTTCGATCGTCTCAACGAGCTCTACGCAATGGTGAAGTCCAATTTGCATTTTGAGCACTTTGATCTAACCGGCCTGACCGGTTGGGCGACCAGTCTGGTTTGCCGGATCGGCTGCAGGACCAATAACCGGTCAGATCGCTTCAGTAGGCCGGTCAGACTGGATGGCTGTCATATCAGCCATATCTGCTACTTTTGGTGTCATTCCAAGTGCTGATTTATCCTTTTTAGCAAAATTACATCCAGAGCATAGAACGACCCTTTTGTCCTGCACAATTCATATTCAAGCCAAACTTGCAGAATATCAAGAGTTAGTACCAAGCAATTCTGATCTTAGCCTCACATATTCCGGACCGTGCCACTTTTGAGCTCCAACACCTGCCTATTTAAACTTTTATAAAATCAGATCGATCTTAACTAGATGTGAGTTCTTCATCTAGCTCGAGTAGCATTATTACATGTGCCGCTGAAAGTGGCCAAAGCATTCAGTCTCCGACGTAACCCCATTGTCACGACAACTACTGAAACGTCCGGTCCATCTTCACCGTGTATCCTCATCGTGACCAGTTTAGGAGAATCTTTCCCTTCTTTGTTAATCTATATCTATACCTATTCTAATTGCACCTAAATGAGGACCGCTCCTGCCCACTTTTGGTTCAACAACACGTGGGCCTACAAATTTTCGTCCGTCCCCTCCCATCGCGCCCCTCTGTCGATACGCACAGCAGCGCTCTCCGCCCTCCATTTTTTTCCAACTTCCTCTATCCGCGTCTCGCTCCTAAAGAAGCCGCCGCTCCCGCATGCCTAATCACCTGGCTGCTGGCTGCCCACTGTGCCACCCTGTGGAGGCCGTCACCACACCTCGCCGGAGCCACGCGCCTCGCTGGGTCTGACGGCCGACCCCTCCCTCCCGTCATGCAGATCTACTGCACCTCTAGCAACGCACTCCTGCAGGCCGCTTCCCCCTCCACCGCTCGCTCCGCCGCCGCCCCAGCAAGCAGAAGGGGTGCTGAGGAGCGAGGATGAGGTGGCACTGGGTCAGCGTCGCTCGCCGCCATCCATCGAGGAGGCTGGATTCGTGGCGTCCGCGACAGAGGACAATGATCCACTCAGGTGCGTCTGCATCTTCGCCAACAAGTACACGCGCATCTACGCCACCCACTGCGCTTCCCCCACCGACGCCGTCAACACCCATTCCATCAACGCCTGCAACGTCCTCGCGCTCTCGTGAATGGCCGCGCCGTCACGCTCGCACTGCACGACCTGCCGCGCCGCCGTCACTCGGAATCCGCTTTAATAGGGCGCAAGCCCTCAAGGTGAGCGATGAGTGGATCGATTGATTTTTTTCCAGTGATTTCATCTGTTCGACTTGCACTGGCTTGCATTTGCTGGGTCCGTGGCCATAGTTGAACTCAGATTAGAAACATGGCGTGGCGTTGCTACGTCTGATAGCCCCCATTAGTGGACTATGTAGGATCATGCGGCTTGCCTGATAGAGGTAATCAGGGTTGACTCAAGCCTGATGGAGCTCATTAGGGTCATCGCTGAACCACGGCGGCAATAGCAGAGCTTTGGAAAAATAATCAAGTAAACTTATCGAATTTCTCACAAAAAAGCCAAATCAGTTTGGTTTCTTTGATGAATCATCCTCTAAAGATGAAAAAAGCCAAATCAGTTTGGTTTCTTTGATGAATCATCCTCTAAAGATGTAACACCGTTGCTACTGTTATCTCTGTTTGTGTCACTGTTGTTTTCAAGTTCAGGAACTACAGCTGTAGAATGTAGGAAACATACACAGCTTGCATATCAAAAGTATATCAATATTGTACACAATGTGCATCTGGGCTTTGGGAGTTTTCTTAATGGCATTGTCATGACTTTCATAGAGTTTTCTTAAGGAAGCTGTTGTTTGTTGCATTGAATAGTTTTGAACCAAACATTGCGAACAAGCCTACAGGTTGTTCGACCAGTGTATTGTGTTTTGAAGAACTAATTAATTAGTAAAGTAGTTCCCTGACATGAGATCGCAAAAGTACCTTGAGTCACTGTTCTTTTATTGGGCATGAATGTGTTAGTTCCTTGTCTATCAATTATGTTGATTATTTTGCTGCAGAGCAAGACCTGTTTCCGGAGTGTTTCTCTGTTGTAATTAAACAATGTCCAGGAACAATAGAAGTAGCAGACTTACCAGTTACCACATTGCACATTTCAGTAAGAATCAACAAGAGGAGAATCATATGATGGAATTATATCTGCAACTCAATTGTCGAGTGAACGGAAATCAGGTTTCTTAATAGTTGAAGATTTTAGTTATTTCGAACATATGATTTGGCTCATATGTTAGTCCATTTCCAAAATGAAGGCACAGAATCCTACTGTCATAATTTTTAGAAGCTACCAATTAGTTGGTAAGATAGCATATGTAGCACATTATTCTGAACATTAACATGTTTAGATGTTGTTCAGTCCTTGAGTTGTGGAGATGTGGAGCCTGTAAAAAAGCGTAAGCACCACATTGTGGTGAATAAGCAGTTATTCAGTATATGTATATTTTTAAGGACACTTTGTCGTGTTGAACTTATTATGCAATAGCAGACCTTCTTTTTGTTCTTTTCTGAACATAACCCTTCGAACAATTATTCTGATAATGGTGGTTTATTTCTGCATCAACATGTGCATCTACATTTCCAAAATCTGCTTCAGACCATGGATTGATTGTAGCAAATGGAACCTATATGCTTACTGCTGGCACCTGTGTGCAGTGAGCTGTGGACCAGGCAGTCTCAAGTAAGTGGGATTAGTATCGTCATTCTTTTCAGATGATCTTAGTTGTACTGCTGGATTTAACTTCTGTATCATTATGCCTGTTTTCTGTTCTATCAGTTTATATTGCACACCTGCTTCACTATCAGGATCATGCCCAAGCATGCAGTGTCCTAACAGCAATGTGATGCTTAGCAATGTGAGCACCCATCCAACCAGTGCAGGATGCAATGTCTCTTCTTGCAGCTACGGAGGTTTTGTTAATGGAACTATTACTACTTCATAAGCAGCATTTTGCCCAATGTTCATTTTATTCCATTCTCGCTGCATGTGGCACTTCTGCTTAAATTGCACGATCAGATGGTTGGGGCATCTCATTCTTTGGGTAATGGTAAAAATATCAAGCAAACAATATGGCTGATAGGAGTACTGCTTAATGTGAATGTGATATGTTTTCGCTCTTGGATGTTAGAATTAATGCGTGGTAACCAGTAGCCACTAAAAAACTTCTTAAACTTACGAAATGCTAAATGCTGGATATAGCTATTATGGGGAACCAAAAGGGAAAAAAAAGGATATGGCAGTATTTGTGTTGGTATAAAATGTCATTAGTTTGAAAAACACAATTGATCTTTTACCGTAGCAACGCACGGGTATTTTGCTAGTTAATAAGAAATGAGATGAGACTTATAATAAGACCTTAGATGAGACTTCATCGTGTATCCTCATCGTAATTTGTATCCTACTAGTCCATCAACCCATGTTGGCATAGAGACTAACTTAGAAATCTAATAAAAATTAGGACCTGTATAGCTAAGGCACTGTTTGGTTTGTCCTTGCTAAACTTTACTGAAGTTTAGTCCCTAAATTGCCAAACAGGGTGACTAAGAGTTGCTAAACTTTAGTCCTTAGTTCTTTAGTCTCCAAGGGGTTGCTTATAGGGACTAAAAGGGACCTTGACAGGGTGTAACCTTCATTAATGCCCTGTGCCTGTCCCGCCGCCGACCCCCCACCCGCTGCCGCTCCCGCCCGCCCCACCGCACCCCACCGCCCTGAACAGGAGAAACTGGAGTAGGAGAGCTAGCTGACTGAATATTTGGTGTATTAACTGATGAAGTTAATCTTGTTCTCTTCCTCATTTGAGTTGGCAATGGTTCCCTATTTGCTTCCGATAACCTTTTCTGCATAGCAATTAACCTATTCAATCTCTCACTGCTATCTTCGAAGGGTCTTGTAGCAGGTACCTCCAAAGATCGGTCTTCACCATCCTGTAATAGAGAATATTATATGATCTTGGATTGAAGAACGAATTATATTAAATTCCAAACAAGATTCAAGAACGAATCATTCCTATGGACTGAATCTTGGATCCGTCCCTTTCTTTGCAAACAATCTTAATCTGAATCTGAGCTAGGGTTCAAAGCTGAATCAATCCGAGAAACAAGCAACAGAACATGGAAAAATAGAATGGAAACCAATGAAACAAGAAGAGATAGAAGGCCACCTTGTTCAGCCTGGATGGATTGGGAGTGGGGATTGACCCGTCGCCGACGAGCTCCACGGTGAGAAGTGGCAGCGAGTTGACGTCCATATCGAGGGACCCACCCATGGAGGCAACCGCTCCCCGTAGCTGCGATGATGATTCGGCCGCCAGCGCGGCCTCCAACCTTGAGTGACACCGTCGCGCGGCATCTTCACCGCCGCCGCCCCGTTTTTCCCCTCGATGCTAGCCTCGGTGGGTTTGATGGGTTAAAACTGGAAACCAGCTGAACCCCGCTTGCTTCATCCGGGTCCGCGCGGGTCAGGGTCCAACCCGCGCTAGGAACCGGAATGATAGGTCTAGCAGGGTTGGGTGCGGGCTGGTTCCCGGTTTCCCTGAACCCATGAACAGGGCTACTTGTGGTTCTCTTTCGAGAGTCCCCTTCTGCAGCTGATTTGTACCTTCTCTCCCTTGGTCGACCTGGTGCCCTTTTCAGAAGTGGAGGCCACAACTTGAACCCAGGATTAACTTGAGGCCACTGTTTACTATCTGTCATTGGCTTCACGGACTTTTCATAGGCTTTCTTGAACTTTGCCACAGAATAGTAGTCATGAACATAGTCTTCAATATTACCTTGAATTGAGGTTATAATACACAAGGCATGTGTCCATGGCAGACCAGTAACTTGCCAGCGCCTACAGGTATGCTTCCTCTCCTGAAGATCAACGGTATGCCTCCAATGAACTAGATCTCTTGTAACACCTTCAACTTCACCTAACATTTCACCTTATTTCAGCCCTCTGCTCCTTGCATTAAGGTCCTTCATCACATTTGGCAGTATCTTATCTTCAATTCTTAGCAATTTTTCTTCTTAAGAACATTTTCTCCATGCATAATTGTCTGATCCTATCCAATAAGATCAACAACATGCAGGGATTTTTTCATGCCTAATCCAGCTGTTGAATGTTTCAGCTATGTTATTTGTGTACCAATGTCAACAAGCAAATCATTCCAATTTGTGCTATTCCTGTCTAAAATCCTTGGAATGTTGCAAGCATCACAATACATACGAGTGCCATCATCACTTAGTTTCACGTAAGCACCTACACGCATAGCAAGTCTGTAGGCTGAACTGGCATCCATCCTAAACAGACATTGGCACAAATTCGAGTGGAATAAACACACAGTTAGCTTTACTTCATTTGCAAATACGAGCTCAAGTTAGCACAAGAAATTGGAAGACCACTTACCCATCAGGAACCCATGAGAGATCAGCCTGATCCTGCGGGAAAATCTCGTTGAGGAATCGTGGGGGTCTCCATCTTCTATCCTCAGCCAACCGTGCTTGTTCTTCAAGAGGGGCTGCGCGCGGGGCGTCGGTGGGTGTCGCAGCAGCCTACGACGTGCGGGGAGGGGCCGCGCACGTCCATGGTGGCCAGCGCACCGCCGGAATGGGCCACCTTGTTCAGCCAATGAAACAAGAAGAGATAGAAGGCCACCTTGTTCAGCCTGGATGGATCGGGAGTGGGGATTGACCCGTCGCCGACGAGCTCCACGGTGAGAAGTGGCGGCGAGTCGATGTCCATTTCGAGGGACCCACCCATGGAGGCAACCGCTTCCCGCAGCCGCAATGCTGATTCGGCCGCCAGCGCGGCCTCCAGCTCAAGGCCTTGAGCGACACCGTCGTGTAGCATCTTCGCCGTCACCACCCCTTTTTTTCCCCCTTGATGCTGGCCTCGATGGGTTTGACAGGTTAAAACCACAAACCAGCTGACCCCCGCTTGCTTCATCCGGGTCCACGCAGGTCGGGGTCCAACCCGCGCTAGGAACCGGAATGACAGGTCCAGCAGGGTTGGGTGCGGGCTGGTTCCCGGTTTCCCTGAACCCATGAACAGGGCTACTTGTGGTTCTCTTTCCAGAGTCCCCTTTTGCAGCTAATTTGTACCTTCTCTCCCTTGGTTGACCTGGTGCCCTTTTCAGAAGTGGAGGCCACAACATTAACTTGAAGCCACTGTTTACTATCTGTCATTGGCTTCACAGACTTTTCATAGGCTTTCTTGAACTTTGCCACAAAATAGTAGTCATGAACACAGTCTTCAATATTACCTCAAATTGAGGTTATAATACACAAGGCATGTGTACATGGCAGACCATAACTTGCCAGCGCCTACAGGTACGCTTCCTCTCCTGAAGATCAACGGTATGCCTCCAATGAACTAGATCTCTTGTAACACCTTCAACTTCACCTAACATTTCACCTTATTTCAGCCCCCTGCTCCTTGCATTAAGGTCCTTCATCACATTTGGCAGTATCTTATCTTCAAGCTTCTTAGCAATTTTTCTTCTTAAGAACATTTTCTCCATGCATAATTGTCTGATCCTATCCATAAGATCAACAACATGCAGGGATTTTTCATGCCTAATCCAGCTGTTGAATGTTTCAGCTATGTTAGTTGTGTACCAATGTCAACAAGCAAATCATTCCAATTTGTGCTATTCCTGTCTAAAATCCTTGGAATGTTACAAGCATCACAATACATACGAGTGCCATCATCACTTAGTTTCACATAAGCACCTACACGCATAGCAAGTCTGTAGGCTGAACTGGCATCCATCCTAAACAGACATTGGCACAAATTCGAGTGGAATAAACACACAGTTAGTTTTACTTCATTTGCAAATACGAGCTCAAGTTAGCACAAGAAATTGGAAGACCACTTACCCATCAGGAACCCATGAGAGATCAGCCTGATCCTGCGGGAAAGGAACCCATGAGAGATCAGCCTGATCCTGCGGGAAAATCTCGCTGAGGAATCATGGGGGTCTCCATCTTCTATCCTCAGCCAACCGTGCTTGTTCTTCAAGAGGGGCTGCGCGCGGGGCGTCGGTAGGTGTCGCAGCAGCCTACGACGCGCGGGGAGGGGCCACACGCGTCCATGGTGGCCAACCAGGGGTGAAACAGTCATTTTCGATCCTTTACAATTAAACTGATTAAAATATGGAGTATAGTGTCCAGCAGCATATTACCGTAGTTAAAGAGTGTGTTCTAGCAAAACCACTCTTTTTTAGTGTCCTGTGGCAAAAACCACGATTGAACGATGTCCGGGAGCTAATTTTGCCTAACTTATATGCATGATGTGTGTCATAGACCACATATACATATATGCACGAAGAGATGAGACTATTTATTTCTATGTTAAACACATAGCTCACTAAGCGTTAAGTTGAACTTACGTGCTTCCTCCGTCTATAAATACATGACGTTTAGGACAAGCTATATCTATGAACGGAGGTAGTATATGCCGGGTGTAGCCACAGCGTTTCCTTCACCACCATGTTGAGGTACTTGAGCTTGGGCATGTCATCAGGCTGCACCCTCTCTTTGTCACCCACCACGGCCCTGATCTCATCCTGCACTTTCTTGAGCACTTGCGGCTTTCGGATCAGCTCCGCCATCGCCCAGACCATGGTAACTGAGCTCCTGTCAACGCCACCAATGAAGGTATTCTGAAAATTATGATGGAGTGATGAATTTACAGTTACGTGTAATCTGCTTATTCATTGGTGTAAATTGAGTCAAGTTTCTCCATCTCTGTACATACCGACAGTAGTGCTTTGATATGGTCTGTACGTACTGAACCTCATGAGAGACCCTTGGTGTTTGTGGTCCTCCTCCATGAGGACGTGGACAAGATCGCTGCTGCTGCTGCTGGCTATCTCACGGGAGGGGTCGAGGTGCTGCTGGATGATCATGTCGAAGAAAGCGTCGAGCTCCCTGAACACTGTCTCACGGCGGGAGACGACACCGGTGAGGTGGTCCAGGAGGCGTCCGACCACGTTGGGGAAGTAGAAACTGGCTAACACCCCCATGGCCTCGTCGACTACATCATGGAAGTGCTTCGTGTGCGCGAACTGCTCCGTGCCGTAGATATTCCCGAACGCCACCGTACCAATGACGCCGTCCATGAGACCGAAGATGTGGTCCTCCAGGAACACTTGTTTCCCTCCGGAGCTGCTCAATCTACCGATGAGTTTGTCCACCTATAATAATACCATCAATAAGTAGAATATTCATTATTCCTGTCCATTTCAAATAGGTTGTTTTAATTTTATTCGACATCAAACTTCTCTAAATTTCACATAAAAAACTTCTCTAATTTTGACGAAGTTTATATGCATTCTCTTGCTGTGTATTTTACAGCAATATATGTTACTCGGTATAGTACAACGCACTAGGTATACCTGGGCCTCTCTGGCGTACCAGGCTGCCTGGATGACGAAGAGCTTGCGCATCTCGCGCCAGCAGTCGCTGTAGGGCGTGAACGCCACGTCCTTGTGGCCGTACGACAACCGCCGCGCCCCCGGCGTGTCCGGCCGGCTGCAGCACGCGGCGTCGTGCGTCTTCAGCACCTCCCTCGCACCTCCGCCGACGACACCACCAGCGTCGGCACCGTGCCCAGCCGCAGCTGCATCACCGGCCCGTGGCGACGCGCCAGCTCGCGGAGGCTCCGGTGGGGCAGCGCGCCCATGATCTGATGCAGGTTGCCCAGGACAGGCAGGACAGGCAGCCTCAGCAGTGGACCGGGCGGCAGGTGGAGGCGGCGGCCTTTGGTGGAGACGAAGCTTCTTGTTGCAAGAGCGAGGCCGAGGAGAGGCAGAAGAAATGTAAAGAAGATGGCAGGGAGCTGCAGTTTCCATTATTGAGGCATGAATTCCAGGACAGGCAAAGGCATGGCCACTGTTTCTTTTACTCCAAATGAAAGCAAAATAATTATAATGTGAGCATCTGCGTCTGTGCAATTCAAAAAAAAAAGTTTGCTAGTAGAGCTCATCAACTACTCCCTTCTAAGTCAAATCTTGTTTGGCAGTTTGAGTGTTATTTTGGTATGCTCCATCCATGTAAGAGCATAGCTATGTTTATGTTTGTCCTAAGTCATACACTTTTATTTTTGATGGATAATAGCTCTAAAAATTATTTATTTTAAATATAAAAATTGCATATTATGATAGTATGTGTACGATTGTCCTGAATCAAACTACTCTGAAAACTATGGTGAACTACAGTTTCAAATGAGGGCTTGGATACAATGTATTCAGATGTGAAAAAGTATATAAATATATACAAGTAAAGTAGCAGGCTATACATTTTTGTTTTGTTTTTAGATGATTACCACAAACTTTTGGAGATCCCACATCATATTTATCTCACAAATGATCGGATTTATTTAGATATTACAAGTGTCTTGGATCCATAAGCGGTGGTCTTGGTAATATAAGCTGGTCATGACTCATGATCTCTGCCACTTGTACCTGGTCGGCACAAGCACGAGGGGACCTTCTTGTTGACGGTGAGCCCTCCTGCCTCTTCCATGCTCACATCCTCCACCGTCATACCATCTGGGAGCTCCCACTCGAAGCAGTGGAGCAGGTTGGCCAGCGTGAACTCTACTATCGCCACCCCCATGGCCACTCCAGGGCACATCCTACGTCCAGCGCCGAATGGCAGAAGCTCGAAATGCGCCCCATTGAAGTCGACACCATCCCCCTCAAACCTATCTGGGTCAAACTCCTTGGGGTTGCTCCAGATTGCAGGGTCTCTGCCAATTGCCCAGACGTTTACAAAGATCCTTGTCCTGGCAGGCACATCGTATCCGCAGATCTTGATGTGTCGCATGGTCTCTCTCGGAGCTAGAAGCGGTGCCACCGGGTGTAGCCGTAGCGTCTCCTTTACCACCATCTTAAGATACTTGAGTTTGGACAAGTCGTCCGGCTCTACCCTCTCTTTGTTGCCCACCGCTCCTCTGATCTCGTCTTGTGCCTTCTTAAGAACCTCCGGGTTTCGAATCAGCTCGGCCATTGCCCAGACCACCGTGACCGAGTTCGTGTCAACTCCACCAATGAACGTATCCTGAAAGATTGTACGTATGCATAACGGTTATAAATGAAATAATATATATAGCTCCATAAATCCTCTTTTGTACTGTAAATTTATGAGCTCTTTTACGGTACATAATACTATTGTACTTAGTAGTATATAATATATATAAGATCTAAATATTCATGATTATGGATGATTTAGTAATTATTACATGTGAAAAGTGATATTTCAAACGGAATGGCCTCTTAAACTTTATGCTAGTGTCAAAAATAAAATTTTAGTGATGTCATTTGTGTTCTTTTACCATGATACTCTTATACTATCTATACTACTCATGTATACTACTTATACCACACGTGAAGGTTTCGGTAGTATACAATTAATCTTAACCGTCGAATTTTATATACTAATCTTTTTTGAACACTAGTATAGCCTAGTGGAGCTTAAATTTTATATGTTGATGACGTTGCGTACCGATAACATTCCCTTGATGTGGTCTCTAGTGAACCAACTGAAAGTGCCCTCGTGCTCCTTGGTGAGGCCAATAAGGATGTCGATGAAGCCAGGCCCGTTGTCCGGTGTGGGGCGGGACGGCTGGAGGTGGGTGTCGATAATCTTGTCGAAGAAAGTGTCGAGCTCCCAAAATACCTTCTCACGGCGGGAGACGAGGCCGGTGAGATGGTCCACAAGGCGACCCAAGACGTTGGGGAAGTAGTCCTCAGCGGAGAAGCTGCTCTTTACAGCCATGGCCTCATCGAACAGATCGTGGAAGTGCTTCTTGTGTGCAAACTGCTCTGAACCGTATATGCTCCCAAGTGCCACCGTGCCGACAATGCCGTCCATGAGCGTGAAGATGTGATCCTCCAGGTACACTGGTCTCCGTCCTCCGCTGGTTAAGCGGCCGATGAGTTTGTCCACCTCAGCTTCCCTGGCTGGCCAGGTGGCCTGGACGCGGCGCGCGTTGAGGAGCTCGACGACGATGAGCTTGCGCATCTCGCGCCAGCAGTCGCTGTAGGGCGTGAACGCCACGTCCTTGTAGCCGTACGATAACCGCCGCGCCCCCGGCGTGTCCGGCCGGGTGCAGCACGCGGCGTCGTGCGTCTTCAGCACCTCCCTCGCCGCCTCCGCCGACGACACCACCAGCGTCGGCACCGTGCCCAGCCGCAGCTGCATCACCGGCCCGTGGCGACGCGCCAGCTCGCAGAGGCTCCGGTGGGGCAGCGCGCCCATGATCTGATGCAGGTTGCCCAGGACAGGCAGCCTCAGCAGTGGACCGGGCGGCAGGTGGAGGCGGTCCCCTTTGGTGGAGAAGAAGCTTATTGTTGCAAGAGCGAGGGCGAGGAGAGGGAGAAGAAACGTAAAGAAGATGGCAGGGAGCTGCAGTTTCCATTGTTGAGGCATGCATTCCAGGACAGGCAAAGGCATGGCCACTGTTTCTTTTACTCCAAATGAAAGCCAATAATCAAATTGAGTTGTTGTGCTAATTGCTTATGGGGGTATAAATAGGGTGCTAATTGCTTGTAGAGTATAACTCGGGACACTAATGTTTGAGATATCGATCGTCTTTTCCAATGATAGGCTACTCCCTCCTCCCAATAATGCTCAACTATTCGAGTATGTGAGATCGTGAGGTGGAGAGTATAGTCAACATCACGCTAGGACATTATTATTTGCATTGGAAGTGGCTTATAAGAGCAACCATAACGGTCGGCATCTGCTCTCTACAACACTTTCACGTTAGTTTTTGTCTTACATGGAGGAAAAAGAAACGGAGTGAGAAAACAACTACAGCTGCGTTTTGGCGAGAGCCGATACACGGTTTTCCACGCTGAGTGGGGCTCACGCCCCTTTGTCATCTCCTCACACCTCTGCTGCTTAGGCTAATCCCAGTCCAAATTTTATAGAGATTTCATGTGAACTTCCATCCAACCCCTTTAATCTCGGTTAATATTGGACCTATAAATAAAGCGGCTTTAGTCCCGGATAAAAAATGGGTCAAAAATATGCCCGAAGGCCACCGCAGGGGGAGCTTTAGTCTCAGTTATAAATACCAACCGGGACTAATTAAAGCTCCCCTAGTTCCGGTTATAACAGGTACAAAAAATCCCACCGACGCTCCACCCTTTTGTCCCAGTTAGAAATTCCAACCAGAACAAAAGACCCCCACACGGCCCTCTCGACCTTATCTTCGCGCAGCGCCTTCTCTCTCCCTCCCTCCCTTATCCTCTCGCTGCCTTATCCCTCCACCGCACAACACCTCTTCTTTGCCTTCCTCCCTCCACCGCGCAACGCCTCCTCCCTCCTCTCTCCCTCCACCGCGTCTCCCTCTCCTCCTCTCTCCCTCTATCGCGCCTCCCTCTACTTCCTCCCTTATCCTCGCGCTGCCCCTCCCCTTCTCCCTCTGCTCACCCCTCACTGGTAGTGAGGAGTGGCAACGGGGCGAGGGCAGAGATAGCGGCGGGCATGGGCGGGCAGGCGGGCGGGCGGGTCGATGGCCGGCAGGCGGGTGAGCGGCAGCCGGCGCGTGCGGAGGCGGGTGAGGGTGGAGGCGGGCAGAGGATGAGCGGGCGGCGCGAGCAGGTGGCCAGCAGCGTCCGGGCGGCGCGGGCGAGCGGCCAGATGGAGTGGCGGACGGAGGAGCGGGTGAGCGAGCGGCGGACGGAGCGAGCGGGCGAGCGAGCGGCGGACGGAGCGAGCAGGCGGGCAAGCGGCCGGACGGAGCAGCCGACGTGCGGTGCGGGTGGCCGGCGTGGATGGAGGGGCACCGCCGCTACGCCGGCGGGTGAGGGGCCAACGCAATGCGGGCCCGGAGCGGGCCAAGCGGCACTTTTTTTATTTTTTTAGCCTTGTTAGTCCCGGTTGGTAATACCAACTAGAACTAAAGAACCCACTTTCGTCTTGAAAAATTAATCCCGGATGAATTTTCGGGATTTTTGACCCCTACCAACCGGGACTCACGCCACGTTTTCCACCAGTGCATCAACATATGTTATGACATGTCAGGATAATTATGGAGAGAGATGAACTAAGTTTAATCTAGATAAAACTGTGTATGCACTATTTCCAAAACTATGAAATCTGATGAAACTAACATTGAGGCTAGAGAGTTTCATTTTATCTAACCATATCCAATCACATGCTTTGCAATTAAATGGTATAGGTAGCTTATGAAATCATGAAATGAAATTTTGCATCGGGGGAATTGGTTTCATTCATCAATTTGAATCTTTTTTGTACCATGTCAATTTTAAAATCTGCGAGATAAAACTTCCTACTGGGAATAGCCTGCCAATATATTATTGGGGCGCGGGGGATCGGCGCCACATGAAACCTACTGCTTTTGCTTGTTTTCCGCGCTATGACTGCCATCAACTAATCAGCAACAAGCACAGCAGCGAGCGACATTCTTGTGGCCAGGCGAGGCAAACGGTGGCCGGGAAGCGGTTACCAAACATGTCATAAGTCTTAGGTAAGCATTATTGCTACAGCGTATGTTGATAAGCACTAGTGGATCGAGTACTAGGTACTCATGTCATGAACATATGCATGAAGGATGGGAGACCCTGGAGAGTTCAGTATTACCTCCTCCTACTAGTAAAAGAATGTCCAAGCCAAATTTGCTACTCCTATTGAGCTACTGGTTAGCAGTAGTACTAGTTCGTAGCTGTCCACGCATGCAATTTGCAGTTTGAACTTAGGGTCCGTTTTATTGGATTCACACAATCAATCCATTAGCTGCTAGTTGGAATTAACTGGAATTAATTACTTATTCTTCTAGCTTGTGGGGTATAAATAGGGCGCTAATTGCTTGTGAAGGAGTATAATTTTTTAGCAGGTTCTATTCAGTGAATATATTGGCTTCGGTTTTGAGCTCAATTGCACGGACTAAAGCTAAAGAATACTTGACTTAAGCGTACCGTACATTGAGATGACGGCTCTACACTTCTTTAGTTCACATGATTAGCCTTTTAATTTGGGAATTTGTATTTGAGTTGGAAATTTTGTTAAATTCAACTATTTGGTGTTGGTAGAATTTGGCCATCATTTGTAATATCTGTGGATTGATTGGTTCTCTTTGAGGAGGTTGAAGTCGAAATTCCAATAATATAATACGCTACTCCCTCCTCCCAATAATTTAACGCTTGGCTATTTGAGATATATATACAAGAAATTAATGCATGCGGATAGAATTTCTACAGTAATGTAGAGTGTCTATGTGAGATCGATCGTGAGGTGGAGAGCAGTAGACGACATTATTTACATCGAAAGTGGCCTATAAGGGTAGTCACAAGGGTCGGTATCTGCTCTCTACAACATTTCCACGTTAGTTTTTGTCTTCCAACGTCTCTCTGCTCTGGCACCAAATATCTGTCCCACGGTTAAGTGAATGAAATGAATGAAGAGAATATCGATCTGTAGGCAAGTGACGACGAAGCCTAAAGATAATATATGTGTGGTTGCCAAACAATCAACAACCAACTATTCGTGAATGAAATTTTGTTAAATTCAACTATTTGGTGCTGGTAGAACTTGGCCATCATTTGTAATGTCTGTGGACTGATTCGTTCTCTTTGAGGAGGTTGAAGTCGAAATTCCAACTGCCAATAATGTTTGGGGCGCGGGAGAAATCGGCGCCACATGAAACCTGCCGCTCTTGGCTCTTGCTTGTTTTCCCCTATGACTGCCATCAACTATTCAGCAACAGAACATCAGCGAGATTCTTGTGTCATAAGTCCTAGGTGGAGTACTATCTATTGCTACAGCGTGTTGATAAGCTCTAGTGGAGTACTAGGTAATCATGTAATGGACCAACTAAAAAACAAGTGGGGAGAGTATGACTAGCTCGATTTTTTTTTAATTTTAACCCTTTTTTAATATAATTTTAAAAATAACCTCTCCCAACAAATATTTGATAAGCTCTAGTGGAGTACTGGGTAATCACGTAATGGACCAACTAAGGGTCCGTTTGGTACAGCTTTGGCTCGTGAAAAAATAACTTTGATTCTGGCTCATTTGGAAAAGCAGTTTTTTTACTCTAGCTTATTTTGTAGGAAAACATTTGGCAAAATAGCTTCTCCTAGCTTTTTAGATTGGAAGGAAGATGTTATAAAAAATATCCAAAATACCCTTAGATTTCTTTTTTCTCATTTGTTTTTCTTTTTCTCTTCATTTTCCTTTTCTTTTTCTTTCTTTTTTTATTTCTCTTTCCTTCTCCCCTTCTTTTCTTTTCCCCTCCTCTCTCTCCTTATCCGATCAGCCTCTCCCTCCGCCTCAACCTCCGCCCCTCCACCGCCACCCCGCCGGTCCCGGCTCCCTCCGCCGCCACTGCCAGTCTCCGTTCGCCCTGCGCCGTCTCGCTGGAGCTCCACCGCCAGTCTCCGTCTGCCTCGCCACCAGGTTAGCCCCGAGGATAGCGATGGAATTTGGACTCGTTCGGATGGGGAGGAGCCACGATAAGCCACTATTTTTAGCTTCTCGCATGGGGAGGAACTGAGTCAGCGCGTTTTGCGGGGCTTCTGCCCGACTTCTTGCCATGAGCCATTGCACTTTGCACCATTTGGCATGGCTTCATAAAAAACCGCTCGAGAAGCCGGCTGATGAGCCATGCCAAAGGGGTGCTAAAAATAAGTGACGAAGAAGCCTAAAGATAATATCTGTGTGGTTACCAAACAATCAACAACCAACTGCCAATAATGTTGGGGCGCGGGAGATATCGGCGCCACATGAAACCTGCTGCTCTTGGCTCTTGCTTCTTTTCCCCTATGACTGCCATCAACTATTCAGCAACAGAACAGCAGCGAGATTCTTGTGTCATAAGTTCTAGGTGGAGTACTATCTATTGCTACAGCGTGTTGATAAGCTCTAGTGGAGTACTAGGTAATCATGTAATGGACCAACTAAAAAACGAGTGGAGAGAGTATGACTAGCTAGCTAATAATGCGATTTGTTTAATTTTAACCCCTTTTTCAATATAATTTTAAAAATAACCTCTCCCGACAAATATTTTCATCTGGTGATCTTTTGATCGCACCAATCCGCGTGGCGCGACAGGATCATGTTGTCGCACCACATGCATTGGCGTGACAAGACCAGTACGCTAGCAGGAGCCGATGATGTGGAACGCTCCTGTCATGACAAGGCCAGTACGCTGGCAGGAGCCGATGATGTGGAACGCTCCTATCACGCCAATACATCTGGCGCGACAACGTGATTTTGTCCCGCCATCGTGCCTGACGTAACAAAGGGTACCCAATTCAATTTGCAACCATCATTTGAACTCCCAATTCAATTTGCAACCATCATTTGAACTTCAAATGTTACAAAACTTTGTATGCGCATTTATACAAGGTGTAAATATAAAAATATATATTATGGTAGTTGGTATTTCAGTAACTATTTATATAGTCAAATCTTTTTACAAAATTGACTTAAGATAAATCTAAACATAAAATTACTGCATCGGAGCAGAAGACTGAAGGACCTCATGCATGAAAGATGGGAGACCTTGGAGAGTTCAGCATTACCTCCTACTAGTAAAAGAATGTCCAAGCCAAATTTGCTACTCCTATTGAGCTAGAAGTTAGCACTAGTGCTAGTTCGTTGCTCTCCATGCATGCAATTTGCAGTTCGAACTTAGGGTCCGTTTTGGATTGACACTATTAATCCATTAGCTGCTAGTTGGAGTTCGTTACTGTTTTTTCTAGTAGAAAAACTTTAGCTAGGCATTATTTAGTTTGTTTTGGATCCAGCCCAGCTAAAATTTAACTATCTACCAATTAGCCTGTGGATCCTCATCGTAATTTGTATCATACTAATCAATCAATCTATGCTCCTTTATGGACTAATAATTTTAAGATACATTATATTGGAAATTTGTTTTAAAGGACCAATAACTAAATCAAAATTTTGTATCTTGCACTCTCACTCAATTGTTCAATATTCTAGTACAAAACTCAGGTAGATGCGTGCTTATCGTTATCTGGCTGTGATGGACTGTAGTTAGTAAATACTCTATCTACAAATTTTCTATCCATATTTATCGTTATCCACATTCCACACCAAGGAACAATGGCCACCCCACTGCTCCCCTCCGAGCTTCTCGCCGGTCTGCCGCAGCAATGGCTGATCGGCCTCTTGCTTCTTCTCCCTGTAGTCCTGCTTGTGCCGTCCTACCTCTTCCTGGCGAGCCCCGGGACCAAGATGACCAAGAACGGGGCGCGTCGTCTGCCGCCGGGCCCCGCGCAGGTGCCTGTCCTGGGCAACCTTCACCTTCTTGGCCCGCTGCCGCACCGGAACCTCCGGGACATGGCCCGGCGGCACGGCCCCGTGATGCTGCTGCAGCTGGGCACGGTGACGACATTGGTGGTGTCCAGCGCGGCGGCGGCGCGGGAGGTGATGAAGGAGCACGACATCGACTGCTGCAGCCGGCCCGTGTCGCCGGGGCCCAAGCGCATCTCCTACGGCCTCAACGACGTCATCTTCGCGCCCTACGGCGAGCAATGGCGCGAGATGCGCAAGCTCTTCATCGTCGAGCTCCTCAGCATGCGCCGCGTCCAGGCCGCGTCGTACGCGCGCGAGCAGCAGCTGGACAGGCTCATCGCCGACCTGAGCCGCGCGGGCGCGGAGGCGGCGCCGGTGGCGCTGAACGAGCACATCTTCGGGCTCGCCGACGGCATCGTCGGCACGGTGGCGTTCGGGAACATCTACGGCACGGAGCGGTTCGCGCACAGGGAGCGGTTCCACCACGTGATGGACGAGGCCGTGGACATGATGGCCAGCTTCTCCGCCGAGGACTTCTTCCCCAACGCCGCCGGCCGCCTCGTCGACCGCGTCACGGGGCTCGTCGCCCGCCGCGAGCGCATCTTCAGGGAGCTCGACGCCTTCTTCGAGACGGTCATCGACCAGCACACGGACCCCGCGCGCGTCGTCCCCGAGAACGGCGGCGACCTCGTCGACGTCCTCATCAGCCTGTGGAAGGAGAACCGGGGCACGCTCCGCTTCACCCGAGACCACGTCAAGGCCCTCATCATGAACACGTTCATCGGCGGGATCGACACGAGCTCGGTGACGGTGCTGTGGGCAATGTCGGAGCTGATCCGGAAGCCGCGGGCGCTGAAGAAGGCGCAGGACGAGGTGAGGGCCGTCGTGGGAGGCAAGGCGCGCGTGGAGCCCGACGACGTGCCCAAGCTCCCGTACCTGAAGATGGTTGTGAAGGAGACCCTGCGGCTGCACCCGCCGGCGACGCTGCTGGTGCCTCGGGAGACGGTGCGGGACGTGAGGATCGGCGGGTACGACGTGCCGGCGAGGACGCGCGTGTTCGTGAACGCGTGGGCGATCGGCAGGGACCCGGCGAGCTGGGCGGACGCCGAGGAGTTCCACCCGGACAGGTTCGAGGGGAGCGACGTGGACTACAACGGCGCGCACTTCGAGCTGGTGCCGTTCGGGGCGGGGCGGCGGATCTGCCCGGGCCTCGCCATGGGCGAGACCAACGTGACTTTCACGCTGGCTAACCTACTCTACTGCTTCGACTGGGCGCTGCCGGAGGGGATGGCGGCGGAGGACGTGAGCATGGAGGAGGCCGGCGGGCTGACGTTCCACCAGAAGATGCCGCTGGTGCTGGTGCCCACAAGGTACCACCACCGCACGGCGACGGCGTAGTGTAGTAGTCGTCATCATATCGTCGACGATTGAACAAAAGATGCCCTGCGTCCTGCAAATGTCCCATGAACATAATATGTAAATGTGATCATTTTGTCAAATAAAACTGAGTATAGTAAACCAAGTAAATATGATATAGCCGCATCAAAAGTATGATTATTAACTTACAAATAATTATCTACAAACTTTCGGTCACAATAATAATTCCTATCCCACAGGTGCCCACATCCTTTATTATTAACCAACATTTCATAATGTTTTGGACCTCACAAACACTATAGAAGCAATAAACAACAATGATCATCAACACTGGATCTTGTATCTAGTGGGCACAAGCACGAGCGGCATCTTCTTGTGGACCGAAATCCCTCCGACCTCCTCCATACTCACGTCCTCGCCCCTCACCCCTCTCGGCAGCTCCCACTCAAAGCAGTAGAGAAGGTTGGCCAGCATGAACTCCATGGTGACCACCCCAATGAATTGTGACTATTGGGAGTATATCTAGCATCTGCAAATATGCATGCTGCTTCTGCATGGGTGGAGGGGGAATTTTGGAGACCTCCCAAAATGGGGAGTGGTTTACTTGCCTTCTAAATTTGGAATAGAAGCCTATTTAGAAGATCTGCTGGAGTGCAAGATCGACCTGAGCGGACAGACAGGTCAATATTAGCAAAGTTTCCCGTTTCCGATCACTTGGGCGGGCACATTTTTTTCTTAGGGTTAGGGACGAGCGATCACTACTCGAGTGTGGTTTGTTCATCAGTTGCTAATCGTCGCACGCGCAGGCCGTCCAGCCCAACCCAATTCGTGCTTTTGGTCGGTCCCGGCCCACCACGCAATCATGATCTGGGCTTACCCGGTGCCATCGTCTCTTGTTTCGAACAACATTGAATTCGCGTCTGTAAAAAATTCGACACACACACTCAATCAAGTACGACGCATACACATGCTCATTAACAGTGAGTCTAATCTTGCAAAAACGTTCATAGGGGTAGGATGCATACGTACGTTCAAAGAGACGTGAATTGCCATACTCTCTCGATCATCAGTTTGCGTGTACTACTAGTTCAGCAGTTGGAACTTGGAATCCTGTCTACATACGTGAACTCACTACTCACCCTGTCTGGTCTGAGAGTCATGGCTGACGGTGCCTGGTAGCTAGTTCAACGACGACTAACGATTAGTCATGCATTTGACTCGACACATTGTCAAAGATGTTGAGCTTACTTGCTCTACTAGCTAGCTGGTTGGATGGATGGCAGAAAACTCTTGTCATATCCTAAGGTCAGTGACAATTTTGTTTACCAATGCTGATTCATGCTGAACTTTCAGTCACGTTGATCAAACTGGCGTTCGTGCTCGTGGCCGCGTGTCAAATTCAACGCATGCATGCACGACGCGTCGACGCCGCCGCATTCCTCGGTCGACGCTTGTCTCGTGGCATGCATGGCACCCAGATGATGAATAAAGACAACACAAGAAAAGACCCTGCCGGCATGGCACCATTGATGACGTACACGTAGCCCCCAGCTGACGGTGCATATCGTGGATGCTGGGTTTGCAGAGGACGACTGCACACTGACGTCACCGGGGGCAACGTCACAGATGATCCGGCGGCGGGGCTCCGGGATACCGCATGACATGGGAAACATGGGGAATATAATCTCCCGGAATATAGGTATGATTGGTACATCGGTGGGGAGAAACGTCAAAAATAATAATAAAAAAAGTGCTTCCCCAGTAAGCGAGTTTGATTCCAACTCATGCATTTTAGTATAAATGGGAGCGGTGCGGAGAAGCATGGCCAGAAAAAGCTGGAAAAAAACACGATATAAGCTGCCCTCTGCTAGCTACTAGTAGCTGCTGGTTTCAATTAATAGAGGACGCAAGCTTTAGTTCGGAGGGTGGACAAATTACAATTGTAGCTGCTAACAAGTTATTTCTAATGCCACGGGGCTCAACCACATGCCTTCTTTGTGCTATACGTTTCCCACTTCTTCGCTTTCGCACACCAGCCATCGCTTAAGCTACTAGCCCAAGCGGTGAGGACTAGGGGCCGATCTAGGCCCTGGCTGGGGGCTGCAGCCTGAGTCCAGCCCAGATACTCCCTTGCATTTCGTCTCAGCTAAAGAGAAAAAAAAATATCCCAGGAAGCCTACGCAGGCCCAGGCACTAACACAAGTTGCATTGGTCCATGTTCATCTCCTAGAGACATGCATATTCAGCTTGGGGCCTAGGGCGATTCTAGGTCCGCCCCTGGGGAAGGACACATGAGAGCAAATAATAAAGATGCCATTAGATCAAACCACATTATATATATGATTATTAACTTCCAAATCATGCATTACCTACAACTTCGATTATAATAATAGTTCCTATGTATTCCACACAAGTGCTCCAATATATCCTTTATTGATGACCAACATTTCACATTGTTGTCAGCCTCACAAACACCATAGAATTAAGCAATAGTACTCAACAATGACCATTAACACTGGGACTTATATCTGGTGGGCACGAGCACAAGCGGCGTTTTCTTATGGATCGTGAGCCCTCCGGCCTCTTCCATGCTCACGTCCTCGGGCCTCACGCCTCGTGGGAGCTCCCAGTTGAAGCAGTAGAGCAGGTTGGCCAGCGTGAACTCTGTGGTGGCCACTCCCAAGGCCATCCCGGGGCACATCCTGCGACCGGCGCCGAACGGCACAAACTCGAAATGCGTCCCGTTGAAGTCGACGTCCTTCCCCTCGAACCTGTCCGGGTTGAACTCCTCCGGGTTGTCCCAGCTCGCGGGGTCTCTACCGATGGCCCACACGTTCACCAGGATCCGTGTCTTAGCCGGCACATCGTAGCCGCAGATGCTGACGTGGCGCAGGGTCTCCCTCGGCAGCAGGAGCGGCGCGGCCGGGTGCAGCCGCAGCGTCTCCTTCACCACCATCTTCAGGTACCTGAGCTTGGGCATGTCGTCGGGCTGCACCCTCTCCTTGTCCCCCACCAAGGCCCTGATCTCCTCTTGCACCTTCCTCAGCATCGCCGGCCTTCGCATCAGCTCCGCCATCGCCCAGACCATGGTCACCGAGCTCGTGTCCACGCTAGCAGTGAAGACATTCTGAAACATGTATTTGTAGTAATAAAGCAGTTAATAAGGATTATTAGATGCTAGTAAAACCAATTAATTACTGGTAACTCCTCGATGTATGGCCTTTTTGTTTTGCGTACCGAGAGGAGTCCCTTGATGTGGTCTCTGGTGAAGGCGAGGGAGCCCTGCTGGTGGCGGCGCTCCTTCATGAGGGCGACGAAGGCGTCGATGAGGTCGGGGCCGTGCTCCGGCGCGGCGCGGGACGGGTCGAGGTGCTGGTCGATGATGACGTCGAAGAAGGCGTCCAGGTCCCGGAACACCCTCTCCCGGCGTGGGGCGGCGCCGGTGAGGCGGTCGACGAGGCGGCCGGCGGCGTTGGGGTAGTAGTCCTCGGCGGAGAAGCCGGCCTTGGCGCTCATGGCCTCGTCCAGCACGTCGTGGAAGTGCTTCCTGTGCGCGAACTGCTCCGTGCCGTAGATGTTCCCGAACGCCACCGTGCCGATGACGCCGTCCATGAGCCCGAAGATGTGGTCCTCCAGGAACACCGGCGCGCCTCCGGCGCTGCTCAGCCTGCCGACGAGCTTCTCCACCTCGGCCTCCCTGGCGTACCAGCTGGCCTGGACGCGGCGCGCGCTGAGGAACTCGACGACGAACAGCTTTGCGCATCTCGCGCCAGTACTCGCTGTAGGGCGCGAACGCCACGTCCTTGTGGTCGTACGACAGCCGGCGAGCCCCCGCCGTGTCCGGCCGGCTGCAGCAGTCGACGTCGTGCGCCTTCATCACCTCCAACGGCCGCCTCCGCCGACGACACCACCAGCGTCGGCACGCTGCCCAGCCGGAGCAGCATCGCGGGGCCGTGGCGGCGCGCCAGGTCGCGGAGGCTCTGGTGCGGCAGCGCACCCAGCTGGTGCAGGTTGCCCAGGATGGGCAGCCTCGGCGGGCCCGGCGGCAGGTGGAGGCGCCGGCCGCCTTTCCCGCTGCTCCAGCTTCTTCTTCTTCTCGTTGCAACGAGGAGGAGGAGCAGAGGGACGAGGACCAGGAGGACGGTGACCTGCCATTGCTGAGGCAAGCTGCAGTAGTCTAGGACTGCCGGCGCCGCCATTTGTTTGTGTTTGTGTTTGTGTTTGTTTTTCTTCTCTGAATGGATCGGTTCGCAGTCTTTCTGAATTGGAGTACGAGGGTGGTTGTGGTTGCTTGTACATGCCATGGGGGTTACTTATAATAAGGATGGCTCTGCACTCTGCTACGTGCTGAATAAACTTTTTGTCGCTTTTCCTATGTGTCTCTCTTTCTTCGTCACTGAGAATGGAATATTGGTAATGAATTGGGGCTGCATGCACTGGACGATAGATGCAAAGTAAAGGCCGGAACTCTTTTTCCTTCATTTATTAAAAGAAGAAAAGGTTAGGCTATCTGGTAACTGGTAACTGCAGGCGTTAGCGTTACTTGGTGGGTTGATGGTGCTAATGTGACTCGCCTGCGTTTCATTGTCGGCCGGCTTGTGTTGGCATTACGTTGAGCTAGCTACTTATGAGTTGGTGGTTTTGGAAGGATGCATCATCAACTGAAACTGACCCTTCCAAAGAGTTGTTACAGGCTTATTACAGCAAGTTGTTGCAGCTAGTACGTACGTGGACAGACAAGGACTTGATGGTTACAAACTGCAAGATCTCGTCTCATGCAGCAACAGTAGCATCAGAATTCAGAAAGAAATCGACCAATAAGGCCAGCGCTTGCATTTTAAATATGCTTCATTATCAGTAGGTTGATTCTCTTTGCTGATCACTACATAAACTGACACAGCAAATAATGCACCGAGGACGATAGATGTTGTTTTCAGGAAATGAAATTTGTCTCTGGCTTGCAAGCAAAGATGCTGTACGTGTTTGGATTGAGTTCAGGCGCCAGCAGCGTTGTTGTTCACCAAAATGCCCACGAATGCTGCTGACCGCTTGGTGATGACGTGGAGACAGGTGAGGTAAGCACCCACCACGTATGGCATGACGCACTGGCTATCCTCCTTTTTTGGGAAAGAGTTTACCCTACAGCATATATGTTGTGGGATTGATCCATAATGCCCAGCTCTCCATCATTTTTAAGCATATATACTGTGGTTGCAGAACATTCAAGAGCTACCGCAAGGGAAAAAAAAAACAAAATAGCTATATAGGAACCAAAAAGTCTGTCTAGTCTTGTCTTGATGATATATAAAGCAATAGCTGCTTCTTCGTCGTACGCTTCTTGACGGAATCAGCAAATAACCGAGCCTTCATCATCATCATCATCATCTTCAACATCTCATGTCATGTCATCTAACCGGACTTAGCTTGTTCAGGCGCACCAAGGAGTACGCATGCATAAAGAAAACAATCCTGTGCAACAAATCGATCGGATTACGGATAAACTTATTTGAAATTGCCATTTTGCTCCTGTGACTTTAATCTCCAGACGGCGCAAGCAAGCACAGACGGGTCAAATTAAACACCGCTACAAATTCATAATTTTTCAACCCCTGAAGCAGGCAACTGATTAGCAACAAAGTCTTCCATAGACGTATGGATTTTTCAAACTAGCTACCCGGTTTTGACTTTCTTTGCTGACCAAGCTAGAGAAGCAAGGAAAGCTCCATCGCTGGCTGGTTGCAACCTAATAAGATTCGAGCCTGGGCCCGCTCAGGTTACGTCCTTTCATACAGAGAGTAACGTCTCGCGTTTGGTTAAAAAGATGTGGGTTGGGTTCCACATGAGAATATTCCTCTCAGATCCGGGTCGAGATGGTCCGTCCAAATCAAGCGGACTATCTCGACCCACTTCGACGCGTCCTGCTCCGTCTGGGCGCGGGCGAGGGAGACGAGCGCGGCTGCGCGAGAACGAGCGCCCAGGGGGAGCTCCACCGCCGTCAGGCAAGCTCGATCCCCGCCGTCGCCGGCCGAGCGAGCTCGATCCCCGGTGCGGGAGAGGGAGGGAGGGGGCGACCGACGGCGTGGAAGAGGGAGGAACGGCCGGCGACGCGAGGAGATGGAGGGGGCGACGGCCGGCGTGGGAAGGGAGGGGAGGGGGAGGCTGCCGGCGTGGAAGAGGGCGGAGCGGCCAGCGTGGAAGAGGGAGGAGTGGCCGGCGCGCTAGGGGGAGCAGGCCGTCGGCAGGGAGCCAGGTGCCGAGGGAGCAGAGCCAGTGGCGGGGGAGCCAGGCACCGGGAGGACCCGGGGAAGAAGATGGAGTAAAAAAGTGAAGAGGATGACATGTTGGACCCGCAGCTGATAGGTGGGACCCGCTACTAACGGTGTTAAAATGCCATCCCTTCTATCCCTCCCAAACCCTTCAACCAAACAAAAGATCGGGTCCAACCCATCCCTCTTATCCAAATACGAGATGTGTTGACTCCAACCCAAAAAAGGGATCGGCTCCAACCCAACCCGCGTCGTCCCAAAACCAAATGCTAAGCTCCACCGTCCATCCAAATATTGAAAAGAAAAAAATCAATCAATCAATTAACAAAATAGACTATAGAACATTCTGTCACCTTGCCATGATGCCATCCTTTCCTCTTTACCATAGTTTTCCATTTATTCCATACTTCCATGTACCTTTTTTTTTAGAAAGCATACTTCCATGTACTAAATAAAATAAAATAAAATACTAGGATCTGTCGCCTTCAGTGACACCTAACCCCCTCATTGGCCTGCCTGCTGCGTCGCGTGCGTGAGTGATCGAGAGAGATCCGAGAGGGGCAGCGGCAGCATCGCCGCCGGCGGCGCAGGGTCTCCTTCGCCACCACCTTCAGGTACGGAACCAAACTCGTGCCGATGCCGCCAAGGGACGTGTCCTGAGATGAACAATAATCGTCAGCAATCAGCATCATCCAGACATGGGACTGACGGACTGCGCATATCAGCTGCGATCGAGCAGCTTTGTACCATGATGCCCAGCTATCTCCGTTGCCGTACGATCCGTGTATCTACGGGTTGGAGTCCTGCATCCTTCCGATTCCAAACCCTAGTGGTAGAAGCGAGGAATCGAGGCGGCGATCAGAGAGGAGGGGAGAGGCGGTCGTTGGCATGGCTTTGAGGTCGCTGGGCTCTCTGGTTCGCGGGATCGTTGTCCAGGGGTCTCTTTGGGTCGCCGGCCGTTCCACGTCTTGGTAAATTTCGTTTGTCTTGGGTGCATGCAAGCCTTGTTCAGTTACTCTGTTGGCCTGAATGAGTTTTCAGACTGGAACGCTGAAGAAATTGCTAGGCTGTAGGTGGGTGTTACAACTAGAAGCGCTCATGTGTACCTGCTCCAAATGATGAAGCCTTTTCTTTTTGCGCAGCGGATCTGGCATAAGGCGGTGGCCAGTGCCAAGAACAAGGCTATCAGTATCTTTGTTTCTATGATAGATAGAAATGTGCACTGACTTCCTTGAAGAGAATGTGCACTGGTTGGAGACTACTCAGATCGTGTCCTGGATGCTGGCAGTTTGAGTTTCGTTTATTTCCGTCGTGCTGCTTCACCACTGTGAGTTTCCAATTGTCGATTGATCCCTGTATTGATCACTCGGGAAGCAGTTGTATGCTGACAAGAAAAAAAAAGTAGAGTTTGAACACCTGTGTAGTAGTGCAATATTATTTGAACCTAGTAGCTAGTACACAATGCAAGATTGAATGTGCCGTGCTCAAATCTGCAGGAACTTTGTTTTTGCTTCGTATATGCAGTATGTGTATGTGCTGAAAATTTAACTCGGTTGGTCCTTTTGTTCTACTGTCTACTTTTCTTTCATCATCATGTGGCTTCTTCAGAGCTGCAGTCTGCATGCTAATAAATCCTTTTCTTGTATTTACAGAAGCAGCAGCAGAAGCAGGAATCCGAAGGTTGAGAAGGGTCGAGAAGCAGCAAAAGCAGGAACCCTAGCTGATAAGATTAATCTCCCCGAACACCAACAACCGGAGCGACACCAGGATGCATTCCCAATTTTATTTTTCCATGTCTTAAGTTCTTTGTTCGGGATCATGCATTGCATTGTCTCATGTAGTAGAATAGCTGATCCATCAAGAATATATATCCCCCATCAATTAATTCAAAGCTCTCTATCAATGTTCCTCAGAACATGTTTGTTTTCCAAGAATATTCCGGGCATCCTCTTCTGATTTCCACGAGCTCAAATTTTTTCACTTGCTTATCATGACTAGTTTTCCATTTGTTCCTTCAAAAATACTAGAAAAGAAAGAGAGAATTTTTTTTTTGAGAATAAATAAGTGCCTGGCCTACAGAATTCAGGCCCGGCCCAAGTTACTCCGTGTGTCCGCAATGCTTCTGCGGCCCAATTCCTTGCAGAATTCAGCGTGCGCCTCCTGCTGGCTGCTGCAAGCAGCGACTCCGCGTGCTCGAGCGAGCGAGCGAGAGAGAGAGAGAGAGAGAGAGAGATGGGGGACGCCCACGCGAAGCGGGTGCTGCTCACCGCCACCGGCGACGCCATCTCCTGGGGGATCGCCTCTAACCTCGCCAAGCACGGCTGCAGGTAGACGCCCCGCCTCGTCGCCGCTTGCTCAGATCTACGCTTCCCCCCCTCTTCGTTCGGTTCTGATTCGGCTTGAAGGTTGGTTTTGGTGGGCGATGAGGACTCGCTGGCCGCGACGGTGGAGGAGGTGCGGCGCTGCGGGGGTGGAGGCGTCGCGGTGGTGGGGCTGGACTTCGAGTCCTGCGACGAGGCGGCCGTAGACGCGGCAGTGGATCGGGCGTGGCGCTGCTTCGCCGGACTGGACGCCTTCGTCAACTGCTACTCCTACGAGGGTACGAGCGATACACATACAAACATACACGCCTGATGCCGGATCAATAATTGGCTGCCTTTACTTGTTTACCCTTGAGCTAAGTGCTCATGCCACAGTAAAAATCGTGAACAAGGGTGTGCCTGTGGGCAGAGGGCTGAATTGCTAATGCCTTCCCTTTTACCAAAAAAGAAACCAAATGGTAATGCCGTTTAGCTTGTATTCAGCAGGAAACTGTGGAAATGAGGAAATACAGAGTGGGGTATACTGAATTTGCATCTTATATCATGTTTCAGACATGTTTCTGAACTGTGCTGTCATGATCAAAATTGATCTGTTCGATAGCATGTGTCGAACTGATATGGTGCTGCTGTTTTAATGTTTGTGAACCAGCATTTGAGATATTGCATCCTTAAACAAAGCAGAGGTTGCAGTAATACCGCTAAAGTCTGAATATAGTTTTGGAATACTGAAATGATCAGAAATTCCAGTATTGCCCACATTTACACTCTGCTTCAGTCCATGGTTGTTTTTATATAAATGTTCATTTTCTGCACGCTCAGGGGAGGTGCAAGATTGCCTCAGCATAAGTGAAGATGAGTACAAGAAGACCATGAAAGTAAATGTGACTACACCTTGGTTTTTAATGAAGGCGATTGCAAAGCGGTTCCGGGATACAAAATCTGGTGGATCTGTTGTGTTCTTGACTCAGATTATTGGTGCTGAGAGAGGATTATATCCAGGTGCTGCAGCTTATGGTACAAGCTTAGGAGCTGTTCACCAGTTGGTCCGAGTAAGCATCCTAGTCTACTACTTTGACTTTCTCTTTGATTCTGTTGATACCTCCTGTCCAAATAAATGCAAAAACTGGTCATGTTCCAATGCTAAATTGCACTTTGAAATGAACAGCAAAGTTTAGACTTCCTAAAAAAAAAGCAAAGTTTAGCTCCATAGTTCATATCATTCTCATACGTGTATGAGTTTCTGCACCTATAAATTACACATTTAAAACAGGAGGTAATGGGTATGCCAGATGCCAAATTTCACAGTTACTAATTTTTCAGTATTTCTAGACCACACACATAGGTGCACACAGTGGCGATTGTTTCGCGGACACGCAGGAATCTGCTTATCTTTGTATTGAGTTGGAGAGCAACCTACCAATCTAAGTACATGATACAACGAACCAATTGCTGGAGCACACTAACATGGTAAACTCCTTGGGTTGGCAAAAGAAATTTGGATGCACCACTACCTGAGTTGTTCAACCTTAATATCCAGACAATATCAGCCTAATAATACCATAACCCTGAAATAACCCTAGTTTCTCAGACGACCTATCAATTCAGGGAACATATGCTGCGTTCCGCTACCCACATACCTGTTTGACCTTCTCTACAATCTGCATCCTTTGAGTTTCTGAATTTCTGAAAACACTAGTGTTATGCTCAGTTCATATATGCCAATGGTGAAAAAGGATGATAGAATTGCAGCCCACTGCCCCTCTGATTGATGAACCCATAATATTATTTTCATAGACAGCCATCAATTATAGGGGATGACTATCCCTCCCAGTCCCAGTGTAAACCTCTGTAACTGTAATGTTCAGTGGTGACAGTCTATTGATTCTGTCTCTTGATTGCTACCATTAACTTTTAGCATTCTAAATCTTCCCCTTGTTTCAGCTGTCTGCCATGGAGCTCGGCAAGCACAAGATAAGGGTGAATGCAGCTTGTCGCGGTCTGCATCTGCAGGACAAGTTCCCGGTCTCTGTGGGTAAGGAGAAGGCTGAGAAGGCAACCGCACAGGTAATGCCCCTGCGGAGATGGTTGGATCCGGATAAGGACCTGGCATCCACGGTGCTGTACCTGGTCGGGGATGAATCCTGCTACATGACGGGCACAACAATATACGTCGATGGCGCACAGTCCATCGTGCGGCCGCGTATGCGCTCCTACATGTAGCCAGGCGAGGACATAATGGTAGATCAGGAACGTGCAGAACGGCAGGATTTCTTCTTCATCATGAGGAGCCGATTGCTCATCTGGATGTATATACCATTTGTGTAGTTATGATTTGCATAGGGTGGATTGATTGGGTAACCAGTTATGAAGTAATAAAATATGGTATCATTGTTGTTGATTGGGTACAAATTATTTCAGTTGCATTCCACGATTTGGAATTGCACTGGAGGGTGGATTTACTCTGGATATTTTCCCTTTGTCTTGTGGATGGAGCAGAAGCCATTGTGGTCATGCGACTCTGGTATGATATGAGCCTGGCCGTTACGTTACTGCTCCTTCCGTCCTAAATTCCTATTCGTTTTGATTTTTCTAGATACATAGTTTTTACAACGTATTTAGATATATCTAGATATAATATATATTTAAATGTATAGAAAAATAATATATCTAGATGACTTTTCTAGCTACATAGTTTTTACTATGTATCTAGATATAATATATATAGGTGCATAGAAAAACAATAGTAATTTAGGAGGCAGGGAATACGTCGGAAGTCAGTACAGGTACAGAGGTACAGTGGGTCGCAGGACTCTTGTGCGCTTGCGTGTTTGGTCTTCCATTACAACGTATACTGAATGCCGCCGAACAACGTCTAATCACCACGGAGAATAGAAACAAATAGGATTGTGCGGCAGAATAGAAACAAATAGGATTGCATCATCTTCTTCAGCTCTGGCTGGGACTACTGCTGACGAAACGAGGGTGTTTGATACGGGGTGCTAAACTTCAGCAGGGTCACATCGGATGTTCGGATGCTAATTAGAAGGATTAAACATGAGCTAATTACAAAACTAATTGCACAGATGGAGTCTAATTCGCGTCAGGACTCTAGTAGTGCTCATTACACCATCTATAACTAATGGACAGAGGCTCCTTAGGCGAGCAGTAGGGACTGCCTGAGCTGAAGAAGATGGTCTCGCGGATTCTGGTCTCCGGCGCAGAAGCGTTGTCGTTGAGTCTGT
>NC_028458.1:616086-672801 GCF_000263155.2 Setaria italica
AGGCTTAATAGATTCGTCTCGCGAATAAGACTCCATCTGTACAATTAGTTTTGTAATTAGACTATGTTTAATACTCTAATTAGTATCCAAACATCCGATATGACAGGTGCTAAAGTTTAGCATGGGGTATCCAAACACCCCTTACTATTCCCTCTATCCCAAATAGTTTATATATCGACCGCCTAGACGTGCGTAGTATTTTAATTAGGATGTTTGGATACTAGGTGCTAAACTTTAGCAGTGTCACATCGGATGTTCGAATGCTAATTAGGAGGACTAAACATGAGCTAATTATAAAACTAATTGCAGAACCCTGTGCTAATTCGCGAGATGAATCTATTAAGCCTAATTAATCCATCATTAGCAAATGGTTACTGTAGCACCACATTGTCAAATCATGGACTAATTAGGCTTAATAGATTCGTCTCGCGAATTAGACTCCATCTGTGCAATTAGTTTTGTAATTAGCTTATGTTTAATACTTCTAATTAGCATCTAAACATCCGATATGATAGGTGTTAACTTTAGCATGAGTATCCAAACGGGACTTAAAACTAGATGACGCAAAGTTCAAATATTGCTGGTACAAAACCATGACGCAGCACCGTGGATATTTGCAGGACGCAGGGTATCGCCGCAGAGCATGCATGCGGTGGTTCACCATTTTTTGCTTGTTTTTTGGGTTTTCAAGTCTACAAGCTACTGCAACGACGATGCAAGGTGAGGCACCTACGTCGCGCACGCTTATCTTTTATTCAATCGTCGACGATATGATGACGACTACTACTACACTACGCCGTCGCCGTGCGGTGGTGGTACCTTGTGGGCACCAGCACCAGCGGCATCTTCTGGTGGAACGTCAGCCCGCCGGCCTCCTCCATGCTCACGTCCTCCGCCGCCATCCCCTCCGGCAGCGCCCAGTCGAAGCAGTAGAGCAGGTTAGCCAGCGTGAAAGTCACGTTGGTCTCGCCCATGGCGAGGCCCGGGCAGATCCGCCGCCCCGCCCCGAACGGCACCAGCTCGAAGTGCGCGCCGTTGTAGTCCACGTCGCTCCCCTCGAACCTGTCCGGGTGGAACTCCTCGGCGTCCGCCCAGCTCGCCGGGTCCCTGCCGATCGCCCACGCGTTCACGAACACGCGCGTCCTCGCCGGCACGTCGTACCCGCCGATTCTGACGTCCCGCATCGTCTCCCGCGGCAGCAGCAGCGTCGCCGGCGGGTGCAGCCGCAGGGTCTCCTTCACCACCATCTTCAGGTACGGGAGCTTGGGCACGTCGTCGGGGTCCACGCGCGCCTTGCCGCCCACGACGGCCCTCACCTCGTCCTGCGCCTTCCTCAGCACCCGCGGCTTCCGGATCAGCTCCGACATCGCCCACAGCATCGTCACCGAGCTCGTGTCGATGCCGCCGATGAACGTGTCCATGATGAGGCCCTTGACGTGGTCCCGGGTGAAGCGGAGCGTGCCCCGGTGGTGCTCCTTCCACAGGCTGATGAGGACGTCGACGAGGTCGCCGCCGTTCTCGGGGACGACGCGCGCGGGGTCCATGTGCTGGTCGATGACCGTCTCGAAGAAGGCGTCGAGCTCCCTGAAGATGCGCTCGCGGCGGGCGACGAGCCCCGTGACGCGGTCGACGAGGCGGCCGGCGGCGTTGGGGAAGAAGTCCTCGGCGGAGAAGCTGGCCATCATGTTCATGGCCTCGTCCAGCACGTGCTGGAACCGCACCCTGTGCGCGAACCGCTCCGTGCCGTAGATGTTCCCGAACGCCACCGTGCCGACGATGCCGTCGGCGAGCCCGAAGATGTGCTCGTTCAGCGCCACCGGCGCCGCCTCCGCGCCCGCGCGGCTCAGGTCGGCGATGAGCCTGTCCACCTGCTGCTCGCGCGCGTACCACGCGGCCTGGACGCGGCGCATGCTGAGGAGCTCGACGATGAAGAGCTTGCGCGCCTCGCGCCACTGCTCGCCGTAGGGCGCGAAGGCCACGTCCTTGAGACCGTAGGAGAGGCGCCTGGGCCCCGGCGACGCGGGGCGGCTGCAGCAGTCGATGTCGTGCTCCTTCATCACCTCCCGCGCCGCCGCCGCGCCGGACACCACCACCGTCGGCACGCTGCCCAGCCGCAGCAGCATCACGGGCCCGTGCCGCCGCGCAAGGTCCCGGAGGCTCCGGTGTGGCAGCGGGCCCAGAAGGTGAAGGTTGCCCAGGACCGGAACCTGCGCGGGGCCCGGCGGCAGCCGTGGTGGCCCGTCCTTGGCCGCCGCGCCGCTGGCACGTCGCCTGCTCGCCAGTAGGAAGCAGGAGGACACGAGAAGGACAAGGAGGCCGAGCTGCCATTGCTGCAGCAGGCCGGCGAGGAGCTGGGACGGGAGCAGGGGTGGCGTGGCCATTGTGGACTGTGGAGTGTGGCTGTGAGTGTGAGCTCTAGCTGCTTGTGATCAAATGGGACCGAAACAGCAGATATGCCTGCCTTCTTTAATTTGCCGTTCGTGATCAAATACATCTAGTTGTAGGTCAGCAATATTGGTTGATCATGTGCATGACTAGTTGTTGCATACTAGACCGAGTCGGAGTTTATCTCACAAGGGAAAAGTCAGGAATATCGGCTTCATACCGCTCACCTGTACCTCTTTCAGCAATTTTGGTGCCATTTGGCTTGCCTTTTGACGTTGGGGTTTTGCCAGCAAAAGAGAAGGTAGTCTTGTATTCTATCTTGTTGCCTTTTCTTTTTTTTTTTCGTTTCTGGGCCGGAGCTGGAAAAGCTTAAGACGTCCCGTAACAACCGATCACCCATCGCCGGCTACCGCAAATCACATCTGCGCTTCAACCGGACCGCCACCTCGCCGCCGCACTCACCGAGAGGACCTGCGCTTCAGCATACATAGGGCAGGTCGTCACGGCCAACCTGCTGGGTCTATCTAACGTAGCCCATTCAAGCACGGCCTGTCCTCCCCATTCATACATAGGGCAGAGCCCCCCGATGGCATAATGATGCCTCAAAATGAAATCAACGAGATGCAACCGACAATGCTCTGTTATGATGTATCAACCAAAATTGTTTTCAACAAAATGCTAACAACCAAGTAAAGCAAACTGTTTATTTTGTATGTCTAGTTACACAGAAGAAGATTCAACGGCAAAAAGGAGATGAGATGCAACATAAATCAATCTAGCGATCTTCACTCATTCATCCTTGAGGGTCCCTACCTCGCGGTTCCTCCTCTCAGCTAGCATCGACTTGGTTTTCTCCAGCACACCAAAGAAGATGGACCCACCGATGCCGATCCACAGCACTCGTGGCTCAATGCCCTGCCATGTCCCAACAGAATCAAATTAGTTCAATGCTTCGCAGCACCACCCCTATAAGTCAGAACACTATAGACAGCACCATGGCTGCGGCCAGACATACAGAACAAGAGAGGGCTAAGTGGCCAACGCCATAGTCCCATAGAATGCAGCAAACTTCATATAATGTACCCACAAGGCCACAATTCAGCATCCAAAATTCATCCAATGGTGAATCCAAAAGCGTCGGGCAATATAGTTTTTTGTTTTTATTTTAAAGTCGTGAAACTGTTCAAACATGCAGTGCTTTACCTTTAAAAATGCCATTGGTCCTTCCTCTCTGAGGATTGTCTGAGCACAGCTTACAATTCCAGAATATTGATTTCCTTGTCCCTGCAATTACATCCAACACACAAATGGTCGGTAGTGCAAATCGGGATATCTAAGTGCTAAGTTTTGTTACATGTACATATACTCACCTGAACCATTAGTCTTGTCTTCATGACATCAAGGGGAGTTGTTACAGCTCCGGTAATGGCACCTAGCAAAGTGATTCGATTAGAAAGAGAAAATACAAGAACCCAAGAGAGGGAAGCCAGATACTGAGGAAGCAAGTATGATAACTAAAAAGGATTGGACTGGTAATGAAGTTCTACCAGCAAAAGCACCAATAAGTGCATTCTCTGGATCATTCAACTCCCTCTTTGCCTGGATAAATTGTGAAAATAAATATATAAATATGGTAAGCACAAAGACTTCTCAAAAGCTTTAGTTGGAGTTTATGTTAGGCAATTGTTTACAGCAACTGCTGCTTAGTGAAGACGACATAATATGAACGACCAATCAAGTTATTCAGTCCTAAAAAGATGTGAACAGATGTTGATGGAAATACAGGAGCAGACAACCTTGCATCTAGATGGCATACTAACATGTGGCAAAAGAAATACGGTAAGTGCGAAGAATTGTTGAAAGTTCACGTTACAGTTTATGTTGCACCTTGGCTACAACAATTGCTGCTTAATGAAGACTACACAGTATGAGCCATCAATCAAGTCATCCAGTTCTAACAAGCGTGAACAGATTCTGATGGAAGTACAGTGGCATGCCAAATCATATCTACATGATGCATTGCCATCAGGGGATAACAAAATGCTGATCATAGGCTCATAGCACAGGATTTAACCCTACAGAACAAAATCATCCAGGGACAACGCGGAGCAACTTATGAATGCTCAATCTTATTTCTAAGACCATAAGTGGTTTCAAGCCTTTAATGGACTGTTCATGAGTAGTTTGGGAGATGTGAGAAAAAATTATTAGTCTCAGCAATGGTAGAGGAGTACCACAAGTTTGTAACCAATTCGAATTTGCTCATATATGCAGAACTGAATGGCATCAAATGGAAGATCCCGAAGTAGAAAAGAACCATAACCCTGTCAATCAAAAGAAATCATAATGGATAACATTGCTAGACTTATTGCATCAAATCAACAGTTGTTCATTCTTCAAATAGAAGTTAATATTACATCTTAAAAGATTGTTCACCAAATAACAATGCCAGAATATACATACAGCGTAGAGTCCTTTAAATCCTTCTTTAGCAACAATGAGGCGAACAGCATCAGGTGCAGACTTGAATTGACGAGTTTGCATTCTTTGTTTGACTACCTGAATGCAATGAGACCTAAGTTTGAATGCAGTACAAAACTAACTGCAGCAGAAAAATATAAAATTACTGACCTCTGTAGGGACACGAACAAGGGAAGCTGCAATACCACCAATTGCCCCTGCAGTCTGTAGCAATCGCATTTAAAAGATATGGCCAACACAGATCAATATGCTGTAGTAGAGACTAAGCATTCATGGAGAAGAAGGAAATTAACGTTCTTGGTAATTTATAAGCTAAAAATACCATAAACAGATTTTGCAGGTATAAAATGAACAATAATAAATGGTATAAACAGCAAAGTTGTGCAACAAGCCTTGTCCGTGCTAACTTACAAAATGGGCAACAGCACTCAAATTTTCAGGAAGTGTCTCCAGTAGTTTTCTTTTAGTTGGTTCATACACTCCAACAAAAATTGCAGAGGCCCTGTGGTAAATTACAGATTAGGCTATCACAGATAGGAATAGGATCAAAGGTAAAGACAGCAATTTCATCTCATGGTGTGTTCGCAAAAGGTTAATCCACAGAATCTGACTTCTTAGAAGAGTGCATGGCAGTTGGTTAAAGGTAAAACAACACTTGATTAGCTAATAAATATGAAGGAAGGCAATAATCGCATCATATTATTACTTCAACATAGCATCCAACAAAATGTGGTGATTGCTAAGGTAGTGGCATAATAGGTTAACATCCTGTAGCTTAAAACAACTTTTAGGAAAACAAGCATCATGCACCAAGCTAACTAACAGTTAATGCAACTTGACAAAGAGATATCATGTACTCACGGGAGGACGCCAGCAAGATTTCCAGCTAATCCAGAATACAAGCCTTTCCATTCAATCCGGCTTCCGCCTCGAGCAGCCTGCAGAAATCACAACCTTCACACATCAAGTACTTGCTGCAACCATAAAATGGCGGTAAACAAAGAGCAGAAGGAAATGGATTCGTCTGGGAAACTAGAAGCACATTATAGTAAATTATAAAAGTAGAGATGCAACTAGTTTGATCATGAGTGGAATAGGATTTGGTGCACATTGCAGGCACACTTAGATAAGAATTATGTATGGCAAAGCACATCATTGCCCTAGATTCCTGAAGATGCTATATTATAGAAATAGATATCGTGCAGCAAAAAACAAACTGACCTGAAGCCTGGTCTTAATAGTATCGATAGGGTACAGGGCTGTTTCCACGACAACACCAGCGGTTCCTCCAGCTATGCTGCCCTCTGGAAAGAAATGTTATACAGAAGGAAGATTAACAACTTTTTATTAAAAAAACTGAAAAGATGGCAAGATGATTGGCAACTTTATATATTAGGAGAAGAACAAAGAAGCCCAGGCACATTGTATTGAATAACATTGAGCAAAGGCTGGGCAAGCCCTATGATACCATTTGTAAACCCAGCGACAATGGCCACACAAACCCTCCGGCCATAACCACAATGACCAAGTTTTGAGGAAGTAAACTAACTAACTATGAGAGCAACTGGATAAGCAATTTGCATGCTGCATTGTGCACACTACCCATTACGCCACAGAAACAACTGAAGTGCCCAATAACACTGACTCTAGCTAGGGTGTTTATACAATTCATTCACCGGGCATCCAAATGTTCAATTCGAGCATGAATTGTGTGTGACCGAACGATTTCATCAAGGAGCTTGCAACTTGCTAGATGAGAAACCGCAAAAATTATTCAGCTGCATGCCTGCATCGCGGAGCTAGAGATCCAACAAAACGGAGCGGGCAATACTGCTGGAGGGGCTAATAAGAGAGAAGATTAACGCACCGAGCAAAACCTGAAGGAAATTGAACGACTTCTCTTGTCCACCTTCCCCTCCCCCCATGTCTGACTTGGCTCCGGTGGCGGGCTTAGCTGCGAGGGGGCAATGGGGATTCAATTCAATTGAACCGCCCAAAGCAATTCGGTACACAAAACTGAGCAGAAGGAAGCAGCCAACCAACCGCAGCAAACTAGTGGTACAAATCCATCCAGAAGAGTAGGGGTTACCTTACCAGCAAGAGAGGGAACCAGTCGGAGAGTAGTGCGGGGAGTCTTGCCCGCCCCCGAAGGGTCCGGGGAGATTTTTCGGGAGGGGGGGAGGTAACGGGTTTTACCATTTTATTGGATTAATTTTTTTTTTTTTGGGGGGGGGGGGGGGGGGGGGGGCAATGGCTGCCCGCCGCGCAGGCACAGAGAAAACAGGGTTAGCTGCTGCTGACAGCAGAGACCACGTGGGCCTGGGGTTTTTCTCTCTTCCACACGTATTTAGGCCCAGCCCACACAGTTCAGCCCATGTTCTTATATTACCCCTAAAAAAATTTACAGATACCCTCCTAATTTGGATCGGGATGAATAATGGCGACCCGAATATTTTCATTGTACCCCCTAATATTTACAAATAACCCTCTAAAATGGATCGCGATTAGGTAATGTTTGGTTCCTCGTATGAACTGGTGCGGGATCTGAGCACGACCAAGTGTTTGGTTCGTTGAATCGCACCGCTTCGTCCAGGATGAGATGGTTCAGATTCTTGAAATATACCGAGAAGATGCCGTACCAAGCTGGGCGCCAAAATCGATCGAACGACTCGGTACAGGATGGAATCATCCCTACCTGTATCAGCCCATCCAGGATCAACCCATCCAGCTGAACCATCCCATACAGGATCATCTTCCATGCGAGCAACCAAACACTACCTAATAGTCGCGATCCATTTATTTTCATTTAACCCCTTGTTATTTTCAACTAACCCCCTGGTCGTGGTCCGCTTCCTCCTCTGCCCGTCCGCCGCCACCGCCGTCGTCCTCCACGCCGGAATCGCGAAGCCCCACCTCGGCCACCCATCCCCGGCTCGATCCCTAGCACCATTCCCCCAGCAAACTCAGCATCCGCGATCGCGATTGCGCTAGGGATGGGCGACAACGAGTGGGAGGCGAGCAACTCCGTCCAGGACGCGGCGGTACTCCGGCGAGACAAGAACCAAGAGGCTCCGTACCAAAGGTCGATGGATGTACGGCGATAGAGCGAACGCGTCCCGGCCGCGGGCACCTGGCGTGTGGCGCCACGGAGCACGCAGGCGGCGGGTCGGCTGTCTGTGTGCCTGTCGTCGGCCAACTGGCAACTGCGGGTACAGCACTACATCTGCATGCCGCGCCGCGCAGGCGCGTCGTCGCGGCGGCTGAGCTGTCCTCCCGTGGCTGGACGGGGCGCGCCGATGGTGTCGTCATGCGCCGCCGCCTCCTCCTATGCAATTTTGCAACGCAGGATTCCAGGGGTCCAGGGGACGACGTCTCGCAGGAGCAGCGAGTGAAAGTAGTGTGATCAGCAGCCAGGAGGCTGCTAGCCTTACGAGGCTGACACTGAACGTCAACAGCTTCTTCCCTTGTATGCTGCCATGATCAAGCTCCTTCAGTGTGCTGAGCTCTGAGCTCTGCTTGCATTCATTCAGGACAGGGGAATGATGCAAACAATCTAATGGTCGCGACATATTCCGCACGCAGCCGCTCGCAACTGAAACCTGTTGATTTCAGGGCTTCAGGCTTTGATGCATGTGCCTGAAAATTGTTGCCAGAATGCCAGGCACAAGAGAGAGCTGATTGTGTTATCTGCTGACCGCTGCTCTACCATGAGCAGTACCATCCCCTGAAACTGAAACTAGCATATGGGAAATTGTGATTAAGATTAACTGAAACTCATAGTTCATGTCCCAAGCAGGTTAGTGAGGAGTGAGGACTGGTGACAACCCGAATTTGTCACCTTGTCTGAATGTCGAGTACATAGTATAGAAGACACACTAGTAATTCACAAAGTAAGTTCAGATACTTTTCTTGTATACAGTAAAGGACTACTCCCTCGGTATCCAACAAACCTGATTTTGTCACCTCGTCTGAATGTCTGGTATAGAAGACACACACTAGTATAGAGTACTTCACAAAGCAAGTGTACAGGTATTTTTCAAGTTTCAAGGTATGAATTTCGCGGCTCTGTTTAACATCTTCAAGAAACAAAAAAAAAATCTGAAACAGACGAACATGTATCCCTAGGATGCATAGTCCATAATTGCGGCAAATGTGTTGTTATTCCTGCAGTCGTTGAACACTGTGTTAAGGTTCAGACAAGGGCACTGAAATGAGATCCTGGTTCCAGAAAGGACCTGATCAAGTTGGTGCATGCCCAACCTAAGTGAATATTACTACGATGATGTTCAGCTCAGCAGAATCCCTCTGATCAAATGCAGGATGGGAATTTTGCAAAAAATTGTGCCCTTGATCGACTCAATCTTGTGAGTTTTGACCTCTCCATAGGAAGTGCTTTGTTTGAGCACATTACTACTGCAGACAGTTAGCCTTGTCACTGATCCCCAGCTTAACTTTTTCCGCTCGGCGAAAGTTCCCTGGTGGTGATTCAGCAATGGTATTTGGCCTGGATTTTCTGAATAGATTATCTGAAATGAAATAGTTCATTTTTACTATAGTTGTCTGAACTGCACACTGTACGACGACCGTAGAACTTGCGTCAACCAATATAATCTATCCCCCTCTAAAATACGGTTTTTCTATGCTTTGACACGCCCAGTACACAGAATATGGAACATGTTGATTTCAGGGCTTCAGGCTTTGATGCCTGCCTGACAATTGTTGCCAAGCACAAGAGAGAGCTCATTATCTTATCTGCTGACTGCTGCTCTACCATAGTTTAGTACCATCCTCTCCCCCTGAAAGGCTGAAACTGAAAGCAGCATGCATGCCCATGTGGGAAATTGTGATTAGCTGAAACTCATAGGTTCTAGGTCACATTTCTGAATATCTGGTGTATATAGTAGTACTTGAAAGAGTAAGTGTACATGTATTCTGCTAGTATACAGTCCTTTTGGTATATATATCCGACAAATCCGAAAGAAAAAGAAATAACCCATCAACACGTTGTCTGAATGTCCTGTACGATCAGTTTGATGAAGCAAAAGCAACGCAGCAACCAAAGCCGTGCAATTTAACCACCTGTACGATACGATGACCGTCAGTTTGAAGAAGCAAAGCAACCATCGAAATGATCAATGGATGCAGGCTCCCGGGACGGTCCACTTGGCGGCGTGCTTTGCCCAGTGCGGCATCCTGGTGTAGTTCTTCCAGTCGCCGAGCACGGTGGCGAGGTCCCTGAGCTTGTTGGCGAGCCCAACGCAGCAGTTGGCGTGCATGGTGCAGATCTTGCGGAGGTCCTTGCCGTAGCTGCAGAAGCCGCCCATGAAGGCCGGGTCCATGTACTGCACCCGCAGGCCGAGGTCCCTGACGAGCCCCTTCTTGATGGCGTTGAACACCGGCTGCTCGTTCCTGCCCGGGTACCTCTCCCTGGCCTCGTGCCACGCCCTCGTCATGGCGATCGTCCGGTTGTTGGGACGGACGTGGAAGAAGCCCGTGTTGGGGAAGTTGTCGATGTTGTCCGGGTCGCCGAAGAAGACGTCGCTGGAGATGCTCATGTCCGCGTACGCCGTCACGTGCTTGAACGGGTTCCGGAACCACATCACGTCCACGTCCTGATCACAATTGCCGTCATGTAATCCATCTATCCAAGGAAGAGCAACAGCGGAGGACGATGGATTCAGGAGTAGTGAGTTACTGACAGTGAATAGGAAGTTGTATCCGAGCTGCAGGACGCGTCGCTGGAGCTTGAGCTTGCTCCAGACGAGCTCGAGGTACTCCTTGGAGAGGAAGAACTTGGCGGAGGCGAAGTCGACGCCGGGGATGGTGTATAGGTAGCAGTGCGGGTGCAGGGCTCGGCAGCGCTCCATGGCCGGCGGGTCCATGGCGACGATGAGGACGTGGGACAGCAGGTGCGCGATGCCGTCGCCGATGCGGAAGCTCTCGAGGAAGAGGTCCAGCAGCGACCCCGGCGCCGCCCACGCGTGGTTCACGCACGTGATGATCACCGTCCGGTCGTCCGCCGTCGCCGCGCGCGCCACCACGGCGGCAAGCCCACGGAACTCCGCGTCCTCGTCCTCCTCGGCGTCGCGGCCCTGCCATTCGATCGTTAGTTCCATCATGCGTGAAACATGAGCACATAGATAATAAACACGTTGACTAAATACTGTTGGCAGATGGTTTAGTTGTGGACTTGATTGGAATCGTTTTATTTTTTTCGGAGGAAATTTAGTAATTCGTAGTAGACTTGAGATGGCAGCAAAAGACGCTAAAGTTGCAACGCTGGAGTGAGATGCAATACACATCAGGTAGGCATGCAGCTTCGTCGTTATTCCCGATTCCGGCCCATGTCAACGACGATCGAAGAAGAAGAAATAAATCGACGAACAACAAGCAACTACCAACCTCTTCTTGTTGCCGATGGGCAGGACTGGCCGGAAGGCGGCTTAGATCATCGGCGGTAGCATCAGTGGCAGCACCAGCAGCTCCAGGCTGCTTTGTGGCGTCAGAATGATGATCAGCGGCAACGATCACCGGCGGAGGACCTGTCGGTGTTGACGACGGGGAAGAACAAGAACAAGTGCCGTCACGGCCTGATGAGGATGATGACGATCTCCCCCCGAAGAATTGCACCGGCGCCACGGGTCGGGTGATGAGGTCCTCGGGGCGGCGCTGCAGGAGCAGGACGACGGTGAGCGCGGCGACGCAGCCGAGCACGAAGGACGCCGCCTGCCGCCCCGTTGCCTCCGCGGCGACCTTCGCCATCGCCGCCGCTTACTGAAGCCGGCTGGCTTTTAACTCGCTAGTGTGTGGTTTCTGCAGCGCCGGCCGTGTAGTATGACTAGTGTGCGCTGCAGGTAGAGGCGTGGGCATGTACGCTGCCCAGCCTAGAGAGTGAGATGTGCCGATCGATGTGGGTGCAGAGGCTCCCTTAAGTAGGAGGGCCGGCGGCCTCACCTCTTGGAATTTGCAGACGTAACAAGGCGTATGTGGCGGCAGCTAGCTAAGGCATAGAGCTAGCCCAGCACCATTACTATCTCTACTCTCTGCAGTGGCACAAGATTAATTACTAAATTAACCAAATGCACTGACAGTGAACTGGGAAGCAGAATAGCACGTAGAATACTCCATTCTTTGGGACTTGGAAGCTTCCCCTGTATAATAGTGAGCTATTCTTTCATAAAAAGAAAGTATTGAACTAGCAGGTAGAAGAAGTATCCCATTAGTAGTAGTGGTGTATGCGTATAAATTGTTTGTCTTTGTGCGTGGGCGCGTATGGTATCAGCGTAGTGTGTTCTGCTGACTGATGGGTGTGATCCGCCTCGAGAGTTGGTGCCGGGGAGGATCTCGATGGATGGATGGATGCACATGCTGATGACATCTCAACCTATCTATCTTAATACTATATCCGTGGCTGACGGATCACCCATCACATGCAGACGAAAAGCCTTGAGTTATTCTTAGGACTCAAGTTGTAGTGGTATTCTCCGCTGCTCGCGTCACTGAACCGAAGACGGGTAATCAGGAACGAGGGATACGGACTAGATACTCGTCCCTGACAGGTGGGTCCGTCCGATCATACCGTGCGGGTCAGAGTACGAAGACGCGTGGAGCACAAACTAGGAGGCTGGACGAATCAATTCAGCTCGAATATCACCGAATATTTCTTGTAAACCGACTCAAATTGTTTTCTATGTAACAACCATATTCGATTCTAATCCTAAGTCGTCAGCCTTTGTAAGGTGGTCAGGGACGCCCTCCGAGGGTAACTCATGGGCCTCACGTTAACTCTTCGCATCTGCGATCATCAATACAATCCACCAGAACACACGACGTAGGGTATTATTCTCCGGAGATCTGAACCTGTTTAAACCCTGCGCCCCTGTGTTACCATTCGAGTTGTTGATCTTACGATCACCACCGCCTACAAATCTACCACCTAGGTAACCTTGATGGACTGCCGGTCACTAAATCCGACAACGAACGATACCAAACGCTAGGACAATATAATTAATCTGGAATTCAGGATGGCATGTGTGCTCTGCTAATTCCGCCATCCGTGTGAGAGGTCTCTGCATGAGGACGACTGCTCCGTCTACCCATGCCATTGCCATTCGCTTCCCTGTTTAGACGGGCCGGATGAAAACGACCGTCCGGCGCGCTGCTTGGAATTCCTCCTCTTCCTCTTGTCAAGTCTCAGCTGAAATTTGGACCCGTCGCTAGCTACGGTCCGTGAGGAATTAAAAGACGCTGCTAATTCGATGGGTTGGGTTGGGTTTGTGTCACAAGAATTGGTGGCCTGTTGTCCAAAGGTTACCACTTATAGCTAGGTTGAGCCAAGGAGGATACATGGTTGCTAGCTAGGCGTATGCACATCGAGCATCAGCATTAGATCGATTACCATTCTTTGCAAGCCTGTATTATAGTATTCGCATTCGCCTTTTCGGCTCCAGTACCATTGAAGACTGTTGCTCATTTCATTTGCTGTCAGGTCAGCTAAAAGTGTCGTATGCTTGGCACTGGATGGTGGAAACAAATAAAGTGTCATGCATGTCATTTGACGGGTCGTTAATTACTAGCCTAGCATTGTTTAAATTAAAGGAAATGGTAGCAACAACATCAGCTCCGTATATGTGTTAGGTCGCAAATAAATCGCTGTTGCAGCGCTGGCTCAATAAACAGGTCATCAGCTCCGGTCCTGGGTGTTTACCGCCAAACAGGGGCAGGACGGATGGAGTTAGTGATGCACAGAGAGAGGGAACGTGGATCTACTAACAATATCTCTGTGGGGGCGTGTGATTTAATTAGTCACACAGTATACGCTCCAGGTAACAGTACTGTTTCCATAAAAAAATACCACCAGGATTAATTTTGATAGTCTGAGATGGACACCAACGTCACATAATAATTAGGCGGTTTGGTGATCAGCGGTAGGACTAGCTACCCACGACTCACTGCCCTGGTTTTTCTTTAATTTAGTTTCCTAGGGCTAGGAGAGCGACAATAAGGAGCAGTAGGCTGATTGGTATACATGGTACGGGTTACCCGGAGGAAAAAATGCATGCTCATCCTGTATCCTTAGCATACCTTGACAGAACAACAGTACGTTTGATTAGTAGGCGATTAAAGTACTTTATTTACCCGAGCTATGCATCACCATTTTGGTTTCTTATTTTTCTGATACGTAGTACCATCAATTTGTTTGAGTCGGTGAATTTGTCGAAATTATATATCTTTGTCCTCTCTTTTTTTTCCCCTTTGATTTCATCTTCTTTATTAGAAGCTCCTTATAGGCTGTGATTGGTATCCAGCCTCCCATAATTCAGCTTCGCGTGTTTGGTAGTCTGCACAAGACCTTTAGCGAGACTTAGCTAATGCAGGAGAGCGGTGTTGGTTAGGCTTACTGGAAACAGAAGTGGGATTCGCTTCTAGCAATGCAGGCTTGGCTTAGCCATGACTTTGCTTTCTCATCACCTCCCGCAGCTTTCCCATCTCCTCACCTCCTCGTACTACTCTGCCTCCTCCACCACCATCTCATCGCTCCCGTCACAAGATGCCCCTCGCCGGCCGCTCGCCTCCAGCCCGTGAGCGATCTCAACGAGCTGTGGCAGAGACGAGCGCACTAGGCTACCGAAGCTTACGAACTCCATGGACTGGGGTTTCTTGGATTTGAGTCAGCTCGCGCACTGGATGGCGTTGGTGTCGTCGATGGTCGACGTCAATGGCACGGTGCTCACCAGGAACAGAGGCCTGATGGTCCATATCTTCTTGCCGATGGCCGCCTTGTAGGCATCGACGAAGACAGGCTTGAGCTCCCTGAAGCTGTTCACTACGAGGTTATCCACGGGTGGTCGGCGTCGGAGATGACGCGGCTTGTCGAAGGGCTGGCAGCATCGTCTCGGAGGCGCGCGATGAGCAGCGCGAGGCCGAGGCTCGGGAACGTGTCGAGGCTCTCACATCCCTTGGGGAGGCTGGCCTCGGCACAGGAAAGCAGAGCACGAGGAATCGGATCAGGAGCGCGTCATCCTGGGGCCGCGGGAGCAGGAGCATCGGTAGAGCTTGATTTGGTTGTGCTCGAACTTGATTCGGCCATGCTTGAGCTCGACTGAGCCTCGCCGGAGCTGGCAGCGGCGGCGGGGCGCGTCAAGGTGGAAGCGAGGACGGGACATGGAGGAGAGAAGGGGGGAGATGATGGGTGGGCGTGCGGCCGGGAGGGAGAGGGGCGGACGGCGGCGCAGAGAGGAGGACGTTGGCCACGGAAGGGTGAAAAGGGAGACGGGAAAGGAAGCTGGACCCACCTATCAGTTAATCTTACCTATTATTAAATATTAGACCCACCTCTCATTGATAGAAGTTGAACCAAACTAAAAAAAGTAAAAGTGGACAGAAGCGGTCCCCAATTTCAGTGCAGAATAGATATGGCGCCATATGGTCCTAATCTCTATTTCTTTGCAAACCAACCATTCAAGGCCGGCGGCATTATTCGATGCTACTATTGCTGATTTGCAGAGCTGCTCAACCGTCAACTAGTGACATGGACAGGCGCTACGTGGCAGCATGTCTCCATTCAAACAGAAGAGAAGGTTCAGCTGCCACGTACCAATCAGAGCCACTGGTACTTTGGCTGCTCCATCAATGAATTAGACAGATCCAGTACACGTGTACTGATGAGTTTGGAGAATCTTGTTTTGCAGTACCGTTGATCTAATGCAGGAGCCGGAGCAGGTAATAAGCTAGCTGGAAATAAGTGTCACGCTTGTCATTTGATGGGTCGTTACATGTTAGGCCATCCCATATCATGTCAGTAGTACTTGCGATCGATAGTCGAACGTCACAACTCTGGACAGACTTTCCTATCGTATCGCATGGTCTAGTTCACTAGCTGCTGAATCATCAAAGTGATGAGCCATTTCTGAAGAGATAGCTGTGTCACCGTAGTCCAGCCATCCAATCATACATACGATCAGTCAGGTTTATTACTGAGAGGGCAATATTTGCAACGAGATATACACCATAAATCGCTCTTGCATATGCTGGCTCAATGATCAGCTCAGCTCCGATCCTCTTCCACGGGCGGACAAAGACTTTTGCGCTCAATTTCGCCATGACAGTTACGTTACGTGCGGGGCCAAGTTATTTTCGCTTTTGTCCTTGCTCGCCGGGGCTGCGTCATGAATTCCACCGAGATATATTGGTGACGAGACACTGTGTTTTCTTCTCCTCCTCCTTTTAGACGCACACAAAAATTTTGTCTGTTCTGCTGATATGAAAGCTTCAGCAGTTTGTTTCGTTATCTTGCAAAAATCCGGGCCAGCATTTATTTGCATGCCCACTTCACTTCGTCATTTGGCCCACCAAATAAATATTGCTAGCATTGGCCCACTATCAGAAGCCTCCTGGGCCTCGAGAAATACCTTTTTGTCCGTGTTCTCTCCGAGGCCCGTGTGGATTTGGTGGGAGCCTGCAACCCAACTCTCACCATCATCTCTGTGCATTGCATTGCAAATTTGATCGCAGTAAGCACGAGACTTTGCTCCCGGATCAAGAGAGAGAAGCATGAATTTGATAGCAATAAACAGGCGCTGCTGCATCCATCCCATTCTAATTTACACAGTTGCAGAGAGCAAGGATACATATATAGTGTGTGCATATATAAGCTGTGCTGTGTACATACATATATAAGTAGCAGCAGTATAACTTAACCGTATGTTGTCGATTCTACCTGCTCCCTCCGTTCCAAATCGTACGTCGTTTTGATTTTTCCAGATTAATACATAATAATATCTATGTATCTAGAAAAGCCAAATCGGAAGGAACGGAGGGAGCAGCTTTCATCACAAATCAAAAGAATCAAATCTACCTCTCCTGAATCTTTTTTCAACTCTTTACGCCAAGAAGCAGCAGAGAAAGAATGGACAAGAAGCAATGTGTGATCGGGCAGCCACCTGAATGATGCGCTGGAAGTGGCCTCGCCGTGCACATCCAGTCACATGTGCACCGGCCGATCTCGATCGAACGAATGGATCATCATCGGACCTACAAAGCTACCACCAGAAGTTCGCCACCGACGTCTGATGATCAGTGGATGCAGATGCCTGGGAGCTTCCACTGGAACTTTCCGGCGCGGCGCTCCTCTGGTGTCCCAGCGGTGTAGTTCCTCCAGACGTCGAGGACGCCCCGGAGGTCGTGGAGCTTGGCCCCGAGCCCGACGCAGCAGTTGGCGTGGAGCGTGCAGATCTTGTTGAGGTCCTTGCTGAGCTGGCAGAATCCGCTGATGTAGGTGGTGTCGAGGAACTGGATGGCGAGGTCGAGCTTGGCGGACTGCTCGTGCTTGATCAGGTTGAACACGTCCTGCTCGTGCTTCCCGAAGAAGCGCCACCGCCCCTGCTGCCACGCCCGGTAGAAGTCGAGGGTCTTGGCCGACGACCGCACGAAGAGGAAGCCGCCGTTGGGGAAGTTGCGCAGGCTGTAGGGGTCGCCCATGTACACGTCGCTGGAGATGGCGATGTCCGCCGCCATCGAGATGTGCCGGAAAGGGTCCCGGAACCACATCACGTCCACGTCCTGCAACCATCCATAGTAATTGGTTATTTGGTTTGTTTAGCTTAGTTTTTTTTCCCCTTCAGTAAAGCATATATGTAACTACTACTAGTAGGCCTGCTAGATTATTCTGCTTAGATGGTGCATCGGCGACGATAGAATCGCTGTCGTCACGTCGTCAGCCAGCTGATCGACGTTCAACTCTGTCGCGGTCCCGGCGGGTCCCGGCGGCGCCACCACCAATGCGATCGCCGTCGAGCGGGCCGTCCAGAAGAAAGTTACAGCACCGTTTCTGTCAGTCGGCTGCTTGTAGTCTTGGAATAATCTTTGAGGCCTCACACAAGTTGTAACAGTTGGCTCAAGAATCAAACTCCAACCCGCGTCCGCGTGACTGTGATGGAGAGTCGAATCCGCCTGTGAACAGCAATCATGCTGCACAACCCGCGTGACTATGATGGAAGACATTGTCAAAGTCCAAGCTCTGAACAGTGCAGCTGCGGCTCGCAACCTCCTAATATAAGAACCAATCAGCAGGCAGCTATGACTGGACTGGATTGTTCAACAACCACCGATCAGAACCCCGTAACTAAACAACTCATCAGGCCGACATGACGGTTCGTCCGTTTATGCCGCCCATATTCGTGCGGTGCCGCCCGTTATGGCGTTATACATGCAACCAACTGAACAACTGAAGATATGATTGGATTTGAACGAAAGGGTAAAAAAAAAAAACAGCAAGAAGCGAAAACAGGGGGGGCACTGACCGTGAAGAGGAAGTTGTATCCGAGCTCGAGCACGGTCTGCTGGAACCGGTTCCTTCCCCACATCATCTCGAGGTAGTCCTTGCTCATGAACATCTTCTCTGATCGGTAGTCGACGCCGTTGGAGGTGCGGAGGAAGTAGCAGTGGCGGTGCACTGCCTGGCAGCCCTGGTATGCGGCCGGGTCCATGGTGACGATGACCAGGTGGTCCAGCAGGCGCGCCACGCCGCCCTCCCCGGTGCGGAAGCTCTCGAAGAAGAGGTCGAGCAGGGAGCCCGGGCGCGTCCACGCCGCGTTGATCTGCGTCATGATCACCGTCCGGTCCTTGGTCGCCGCACGCCGCAGCACTTCCTCCAGGTCGCCCCACGGCGACGCCGCCTGCACATTGTTCATTTTTTTTTTGTTATTATTCAGTTGCTCATCGGTCAGTCGGAATATGAAGCACGTTTGTTCCATTGGGTACCAAGATTAATCGAACATGGTGATTATGTTCAGAAGATTTCGACAGATACATGGTAATAATCTGTAAAGCAGCTTGGACCGCGCGGCATGTGATCTGTCAGACGGGTGAAAGAACAAAGCCAGCAGGTGACGGGAATGGAAGTGAAGGAATGGTGGTTGGGTGCTATGGGCCGCACTGTTGGGCACGATGACGGTATACAGCGGCATTAGGTGAACAGTTGCATCTGCTGCCATGTATGGATAGGGTAGGTGGCTCTGCACGGTGAAGGCCCAATAATCAGTGCCCATGCTGCTGCAGCTACGAGCAAATCATCTGGAAAGCAATTCTCCCCTGTACTTTGCGCTGCTCAGCACATGGCCCCATGTACAAAAATATCCCCCGTGCCTCTGGCAGCTCCGCTACGTGTGATACGGTCGTACAAGGAGACGTGACGAAGGGCAAGCAGAGTGGCATGGGGAGAGCGCGGATCGTGGGCCGTCGATCAGGAATGGGAGCGGTTTCCCAAGGCCGGCCACGTGGGCCCGTCAGAGCGGCGAGACACGTGTAGACGTGGCAGCTGCTGCAGTGGGTGGTAAAAGCGTGCCGACAGGAGCTGCAGTGGGATAAGAGTAGTAGAGGACAAATGCTGGTTGCGAGGAAGGAAGCCTCTGGGATTAGCAACAAGTCATGTGGTGAGTCACTACATTAGCCTCTCCGACCTCCTCCGGTGGTAACATGTGGAGAAGGCAACAAATCATGAGGGCAGGGATTCTCTTTTCTTTGCGAAACAACAATCGTGATGGTTCATGGGGGGACGGGAAAGTGGTTGCCAATACAAAAAAAGAAGAAGAAAAAAACACGCGCAGAGAGAGAAGAAAGAGGTCCAGGTCCAACGGAGGAGACGAAAGGGATTAGCCTAGAGACGTGAGCTGGTCTAGTTAGTGGTCTGTAGGCTGGGCCGGGGGCTTTTGGAGTTTAGGCTTTGGCTAATAAACTAATCACGCTTTTGTTACCCGGTCGCCGTCAGGCGACGTAACTTGTTCAAAGGGGGATTCTATTCTCCTCCCGTCGCTTATGCGTTTTTCTATTCTTTCCCCGATTGAAACGCATACAAATGGCATCTCTCGACTCCGATTCCTGTTTTTGAAATTAAATAGTAAGTAGCATGGTACCGGCTCCTTTCTTTTTTTTTTTGTTTGAAAAGCAAGCAAGCAAGCAAGCAAGCATGGTACCGACTCCACCCACGAGATTGTTCTCCTGTTCTTTGTTTTTCCAAAATACACACAGGTGCTGCTGTTAGGATCACAAGGTAGGAGGGAAAAAAATTAACGTATCCGACAGAAGCAGCGGAGCGCATCGTCTGAGAAAGAAACGATGGGCATTCAGAAATCGCAGGTAGGTAGTAAGCATGCCGTTGCAAAATTGACGGAATCCATTTACTGTTCGATTCGGAAAAACAATCAGAGATTATTGATTCATCTATATTACTAGTAGTAAGCGATTTGTTGGTGAGTACTCTGATGATCAAACGTGTAATCATCACCGTGATTGAGGAGGGGGGAAAATATATAGAGGGAAGCAGACGGAAGGCGGAACACGCGTACGTACCTCGACCGGAGCCGGCGCCGGCGCGGGGGTGGCGCTGACGACGTCGCCGTCGCCGTCGGCCACCCCGCTGTCGGCGGAGGAGGCGAGGCGGAGGTCGTCCGTGCTTGCGGTGGAGTTGCCGGTGGAGAAGGCGGAGATGTCGGCGAGGCGCCTGGTGGGGCTTGCGGACATGAAGAAGAGGACGCAGACGGTTGCCATGGCAGCGCCGAGGACGAAGGAGACCAGCGGGCTAATGCTGCTGACGTCGCCGCCCTTCATCCTGGCGGCCGATTTGGTTGGACTGGGTGCGTGGTTGTTTGATGCCGGCGAGGAGGTGATGGCGAGGGCTTTTTAAGAGACGAGAGGAGGGAGGGGGGGAGGGGGAGAGGGTTTGTTTGTTGGGCTCGTGGGGCTTTGCCTGGAACTAGACGTGCTGCAATTGCTCTCTCCCATCTTCTTCCTCTCTCTCTCCCGGCCCTTGTGCTTGGTGATAGCCAGCCAAGTTGCAAAAGCATGTGTGGAGCCGAGAATTTCTCCATTTCTGGCGTAAACAAAGCTCCCTGCGAAAAAGGTTACGCGATGTCCGGCCGCCAATCCCGGGATCACACAGGCCAGACGGCGACTGAACCCAGCCAGCCGCTCTGACCTCTGACGGCCGGTGTCGGTAATTCTCGTCGTCGGTGCACGGAACTTTCAATTTTCCTCCTGCGCTGCGCACATGAACCAGGTCCAAATCCATGAAAACGAAAAGCACGCATCAACTTCTTGTATGCTTTTCACTACCACTCCCTTTGATGATGGTTTGGTTCATGCGCCTTTTTGCTGTGTATGCAGTGTAGGTAGCGTCCCCGTGACTGCTGAGAAAGGGCGAATACCAACAGCAACAAGCACTCCTATGTGGGCACCGCTGCAGTATACAGGCCCTGGTCATCATCAGCGGCCGCTCCTGCTACTAATGATTTCCAGTCAACCGTGCCTAACCATGCCATTCGCGTGCATTAGTTCTTTGGCCGGACTGAACTGCCTGCTCGCGGGGCCCCTGAATCCTGGCCGGCGCCGCCGTGCCGTGAGGTTCTGGATGGACCCCTGCGCCATCTGTCCGGCGGTGCCCCTGCCTAACCAAACATGTACTTGTGCCTGCGCACCGGTCAACTTCATCGTGTCGTGGCTCTTTGGCAGGAGTAGTAAACTGCATGAATAAGCCGGGTTTCGCACCGTAAATCACGCTGCGACCTGGAATACTAGCAGACGATGCATTCATACTAGCAGCAGCAGTTTGGTTTCATTCAGATCGGAAGAAAAAAAGTCCGGGGTGAGAATGTTTGGTGCCTCATGCATGTAGCTACATACGCAGGCTTTGACTTGCAACGACAGCTGTTGGCTCCTTGGGTTTCATTTGTTTGGAAGCTTCCTTGTTTAGTTCTTTTTCATTCAGCGTGCAAGTGCAAGCAGTGAAGCATGCATGAGGCTGGCTGGCTGGCAGCAACCAGCACACATACTGTTTGGATTCCATGCGTATACGCGGCATCATATGTTGACACCGACCGATCAAAGCGATGGTCATTATTGGCTGGCGAGAGAGCAGCATGGATGATGCAGCACGAACGATTTAAGGGCTAGGTCCTTGGTAGCGCAGTGCTATCTCTACACCAGCTGCACCGAGGAAAAAGAATAAAAAGGGAGGTGCATGCAGCTGTGCTTGCACATGGCCCTAGCAGCAGCCTACCCCCTCGCCACGTTATGCAATACCAGCACCTAGTCAAAAAATAGGGGGTACAACGGTAGGAGCCCTAGAGCTTCATGCACTCTGATTGGGGCTTATAATAGTATAGAAAATAAGGAAGAAAATTCGTGTATATGGGCCTATTCGCTTCAGCTTATCAGCCACTAAACAATATTTTCTTCTCACAACAAATCAGCCGTTTCAGCTTTTCAGTCGGCTTATAAGCTGAAGCGAACAGACCCTATATCTTAGCGGCCTGGACCAGCTTCTCAGAGCTTTAATTTGTGCACCACAACTACTACGATAGCATGTGTATATTTCAGGCAACAAAGCTAGGCTCTGCTAACTTAATTTGATGCGATAGCAGCTAGCAGGAGTACGTAGTAAAGCAGGTATGGGTTGGTTGTACCGGAAGGAAAGGAAGCTTCAGACAGTTGGAGTTGGCATCGCCTAGCTGCTACCTTGGCTGGCTGCGAACCGTCGGTCCTGCAGCAGCCGGACACGGGTGCTCATTCAGCCGCCGCGTTTTGCTTCCTCCACCGACGCGACGTACGACAGCTTTGCTGGATCCATCAATTTTTATTTCTCCTCAATCATTACTCCTAGTCTCCTACTAAAAATAAATACTCTTTGCACACACGCGTTGTTTTGTTGTCGCCGCCGCTGTGCTTCGGTGCTTAGGTCTGCTCGCTTCAGTTTATTCAGTCAGCTTATCAACCACCAAACAGTATTTTCCTCTCACAACAAATCAGCCGTTTCAACTTTTCAGCCGGCTTGTGAGCTGAAACGATCAAGCCCTTAGTTTGTTTGCTCGATTTCCCCCCTTTTCCTATTCCATTTTTTTTATTATTCTGTAGATTTGCTATTCATGTAGTTAGTTTGATTTGTCCCTTAAGTTCTGTAGATTTGCTATTACTCCCATAACCTGTTGGCGCATTGTTAGGTTGGGGATTGTTTTTATTTCATTATTATTTTTTGAAACTCAGGTCGATATTGCTTTCCCTCGTGTGTCTGGAGGGAACTTGATATTATTGCTTTCTGCTGTTTAGCAACAGCTCGCGCCATGATCTGCATGAATAACAAAGGGTGACCTGGAAAAGCATTTTGTTGCGAGAACAAGTGAAGGACCAGTGTTCACCTCTTTCTTTTTGTGGAGAAAGCATGCCGTTCCTTGATTGTCAAGGAAGCATTGTGATATTTCGACTTCTGTTTTGTGATGAGAAAAAATAAGGAAGAACATGCGCAGCCCATTCAGTAGTTTCTTTGTCAGAGCGCCCCCCAAATACAGGCTCTTCTTAGCTGGTGGGCCAAGCCTGCATAGCCCACAAAAGTATGGGCCAAGAAAGCCCATTCAGCATCCAACGCGCGCGGCGCGAGCCCAGCCCACCCAAAAGTCGTCAAACCACCGTCGAGTCCGTTAACGCTTCTCCCCTTCCCTTCCCTCGCACACCGTCTCCCTCCTACCCTGCTAGATCTCCTCCACTCTTCACCGCCCGCAGATCCCACCCCCCCTAGACCCCTCGGCCATGGCGGATCTCGCCGTGGCGCCCGCTTCGCACCCGCCGCCGGCCCCGGCCCCGGCGACGGACCTCTTCGGGGAGCCCATCGAGGCGCACCCGCCCTGGTTCAAGCCCGACTCATTCCTCCGCGCCGACTTCGACCCGGACGCCTACGTCGCCGAGCTCCGCTCCTACGTCCCGCTCGAGAGCCTCGCCGCCGAGCTCCGCGCCCACCTCGCCGCGCTACGCGCCGAGCTCGTCGGCCTCATCAACCGCGACTACGCCGACTTCGTCGGCCTCAGCGCGCGCCTCAAGGGCGTCGACGCCGCCGCGGCGCGGATGAGGGCGCCGCTCGCCGACCTCAGGGACAAGGTCGCCGGGTTCCGCGCCGGAGCGTCGGCCGCGCTCGCCGCGCTCCGGGCGGGGCTCGAGCAGCGGGCTGCGGCCACCGCCGCGCGAGAGCTTCTCGAGCTGCTGCTCGACACCTCGCACGTCGTCTCCAAGGTCCGCTAAGAATGCAGCTTGTTTGTTCCTGTATTCGTTACTACTTTTTTTCCTGGACATTGGCAGATCCGAACTAGATATAATAAGTACAAGGTCTGTTCTAAGTTCCAATTTGAAAAATTCCGGGTTCCAGTGAATGATCGTGACAATATTTCCTTAGTTACGTGATAATTTTAGCCATACACTAGACTAGGAAACTGCTTGCATTGTTGGGCTGAAACCTTTAACCTATGTATATGTCATTGCATACCGACTTTACCCTGGTCTTAGGCGCATGTGTGATTTATTTCACCTATGATAATCCCAACAAATGTTTCCTGTTCATGATGTTACTCTAACTGGTCAACTGATATAGCCTAATTCAAAGCTATCATCAATACAAGTATCTGATTTGTTTTCCGTTGTGTTCTCATCATTTTTACTCCTAGGTCAAGCTTTGTTGGGCCATATCACGTTATCGTTCCTAAATTTTTATTTGCCTATCCAGGTTGAGAAATTGATCAAGGAACTACCATCTGCACCATCTGATTCATCAAATGCTGAAGTTCCTTCTATCGATGCACAAAATGTTGAGGCAGGAACAGGTGTCAGAGAAACTCAAAGCATCCTCCTAGAAAGAATAGCCAGTGAGATGAACCGGCTTAAATTCTACATCAGTCACGCACAGGTTTGTCTCAGTATATACAGCTGATCCTTAGGATCTTTTGACCTGAAAATACTCTCCCCCTCCCTCCCTCTGTGTGTGTGTGTGTGTGTGTGTGTGTGAGAAAAAGCTTTAAGGAGAAAGGTGGTCAACGCAAAAATGAATATGGCTATTTCGTAACATATGCTTGATTTTCTTTTGTCATCACTCAATTCACAACTCACCAAACCATAGAATAGAATGTGAAATTAGATCTGGATTAATAATGCAAGGAAAAAAATTTGGCCAACTGCATATCATAAATTTTATAGTTCTTTCTCTCTTTTAGTCGACTATTGTTTGATAATCTTGTGTTGAGCTCCTACCATCTTGGTTTCATAGCTGTTTATTTTAATTTTTGTTGCTAAACTGGTGCACCATATATATACACATTTAATTGCAACTTATGTTTATGATTCTTATTGTGTTACATTCTGGCAGTACAGAACCTCCCTTTTATTGAGAACATGGAGAAAAGGGCCCAAGGTGCTACAAAATTGCTTGATGGTAGCTTGGAGCGTTGCTTTGTGGATGGTCTGGAACACCGTGATGCGAAAGTTATTTACAACTGTTTGCGCGCTTATGCTGCTATCGACAATACATCATCCGCTGAAGAGCTTTTCCGTACAACAGTGGTCTCCCCATTGATTCAGAAAATAGTCCCTCAAAATTATGCAAAAGCAGTTGCTGGTGCATCTTCTGATGGGCTGGAAGATGATTATGAGCAGATAAAACAATGCGTAGAAAAAGATTGCAAATTTATATTGGAAATATCTTCATCAGGTAACTATAGGTTCTATTGTTACTTTCATGAAGTGGAGCATGCATGCAGCATATAGACTTATCTTTATGCATCATCTAAGATTCCTTGATTTTCCTTTGGTGCAGAAAATTCTGGATTGCATGTTTTTGATTTTCTGGGTAATTCAATACTCAAAGAAGTCCTTTCTGCAATACAGAAAGGCAAGCCTGGGGCCTTTTCTCCTGGAAAACCTAGAGAATTCCTGAAGAACTACAAAGCGAGCTTGGGATTTCTTGATTTTCTGGAAGGTATTCTTGTGTTGCAACTTGCTTACTGTATTGTATTCCTAAGTATGCTGCTGTATGCTTATCTGCTAATATGAATGGAATGGCCATCATAATTTTATAATAAGGGAGTGACATGAGATGGGGTTGTTATCTCAAGCACCTGGATGTATTCTGGGTGCTAGATTCTGCCAATAATGTTGGCAACAAAACTTGATTGCACTGTATCTTTTTCATCAAGTCATATATATCGACGCTTTTGAAGGTGAATGTGGGTATTCATAATCATTCTTGATCTATCTTTCTGCAGGTTACTGCCAATCCAAGTCTGCTGTAACAAAGTTCCGCTCTGAGCCTGCTTACACCGATTTCATGCGGCAATGGAACGTTGGTGTCTACTTTTCATTAAGGTAAGCATAAAACTTGTATACCTATTCTGTTAGGTGTTCTCAAGAAATCAGAACATTGTCTCTAACTTGATTGCTACCTGTTTACTTACACAAGATTTCAGGAAATTGCGGGTGGCCTTGATTCTACTCTTACAAACACAATTAGTCCTGTTGGAATGAACGAGGCTCAAGGGAAGCCGTTGCTCTTGAAGCAAAGTATTAAGCTCTTAGAAAGTCTGCAGGCCTGTTGGAGTGATGAGGTTCTTGTTTTCTCTCACTGTGATAAATTCCTTCGTCTGTCATTGCAGCTTATTTCGAGGTATAACTACTGCTAAAGATAATTTTTTCCTTTTGTTTCCATGATATAGTAAATGCTTATCTATAGTGTATGTTCCTGTACCATAATAAGGTATACAGCATGGCTGTCATCTGGTCTATCTGCACGTAAAGCTTCTGATGGGAGTCCAAATTCGCCTGCAGATGCTGAATGGGCACTGTCTATACCTATAGACGATTTCATATATGTAAGTCACAACTACAATAATGTTTGATCTCTAATCATGCCATTTCTGCTACTGCTATGAGGATCTAGTGATTTTTCGTCCTTTACCTTGAACCTAGCTGCTTATGTCTGAATTTTTGGGTATTATATTCTATTTATCAGCAACATTATATGCTTCTTTGTTTAGTGTACTTCACCTGAAGTTTCTAAGGTAGTTGCCAGATGACTAGTTGCTCCAGCTGTAAGTGCTTGTGAAGTCTGGGAGGTTCACTGCACTCACTTTTTACTAGACTCTGGTGTATTGGTGCTAGTTTGGAGAGAGAAAAACTGCAGTTTGTACTTTGTAGCTCATTTTGTGGCAATTTTAAGTAAGGGCATGGACATGTACATTAAGTTTCCCCCATATGAACTGAAAAGGCTGCTTGGTCCTTATTGTTTGTATTCTATAGTTTGCCTGGTTGGTTGAATGAATGGAGGCAAGTCAGTGTTACTTACCTTTTGTGCAAAAACCTGTTTCTGACTTCGAAAGCATAATTCTTGATACATTCTGAAAGTCTTATCCAATTTTGAGCAATGGGAACATAGAACATCATAGCTCTTGGACATATTTTTTCTTTTATATTAATTTTTTTTGTATTGATTACAGATAATGCACGATGTACATGCTGTAATTGGTGAGCTTTCAGAATCAGGCAGCTTCATTGGACATGTGAATCAATTACTAGCATCATGCCCCATTGAAGTGCTTAATCTTGTGAAGCAAAGTATACTGCAAGCTGTTGAACCTTTAGAGGAGGTGTTGCCTGTCATAATGAATGTCATGATTGGAATCATAGTTAAGAAGTCTAATGAGGTGAGTAGATCACAACATCAACTTATGATGGGAGACACTATCTGCGTTTCTTAGTCGTTCACGATCCATCACTTCTCCTTTTAAACTAGATCAAAAATGGTTTTGGGCTCTTGTTATTTTGCCACTGAATATCCACTTCATCTTTCTATGCATACAAGAATAAGAACAAAGTAGAAGCCATACATATCCTAAACTTAGGGGGTGTTTGTTTCTTTAGTCCCTCCTAAAATTTTGTCACATCGAATGTTTAGATACTAATTAGGAATATTGAATATAGACTAATTACAAAACCAATTGCACAGATGGAGACTAATTTGCGAGACGAATCTATTAAGCCTAATTAGTTCATGATTTGACAATGTGATGCTACAGTAAACATGTGCTAATGATAGATTAATTAGGCTTAATAGATTCGTCTCGTGGATTAGCCTCCATCTGTGTAATTAGTTTTATAATTAGCTCATATTTAGTCCTCCTAATTAGCCTCCGAATATTCGATGTGACATAAATTTTAGGAGGTCCTAAAGATCCAAACACCCCCTTAGACATCAAATATTGCCTATATATAGGCTAATATTGGACTTAATCTAACTCGGTTATGCAGCAATTTTAATCTATGTTCCTCCTGTTCTTTAACTGCCAATTATTTTTGTATTGATTGTAGGACCTGAAGCACCTGAAAGGAATAACAGCGACATATAGGATGACGAATAAACTTCCAGTGAGGCATTCTCCATACGTATCAGGGATTTTACATCCGCTAAAGGTTAATGACTTCCTTGTTTTACCCCTCTTGTTTTATGATTTTTTCGTTTAAATTTATGGAGCAAAGCTGAATTAAAGCATGTGAATGTTTTATAGTAGCATGTTACCAGAAGCCAAAAAAGAAACCCAATTTAAGCCTTGCCTCTTAAGGTCTGTCATTAACCTGGGGGGTGATGGTGGACATTTATTCTGTGGTCAATCTGTAGTAATTTAGCTTATTTTATGAAGTTTTCATTGGCCTTGATCTTCAATTCACAGACCGATTGCATGACTTGGGATGTTCTGCATTTGTCATATTTCATTTGCTGATTTGAATGCCTGTAGTGTGATGTTAAGAATAGTTTGATATGTTGATTTGATTATATGCTATGTTAAGAATAGTTTGATATGTTGATTTGATTATATGCTATTTTGTTCTGAGATTTTCATTTGTTCCTGTAGGTGTTTCTTGAAGGGGAGCGAGTAAGCTATTTATCAGAAGATGATAAAACTAAGCTGTGCCGTGGATCTACAGACAAGATCACTGCAATTTATTATGATTTGGTCTCGGAAGTTGTCACTGTGGTAAGTAAGGGTTGCCTAGCTTCTCATGAAGATTTCTTTTGACTTTCCAGTTACTTAGATCTTGTTTGAATATGAAGGCAAGGAAAACGGAGTCTTCATTGCAAAGACTGCGCCAAGGTGCACAAAGACGAGTAGGGGCTAGTACGGATGCCTCAGATAACATCATATCCGATACGGACAAGATCTGTATGCAGCTATTTCTTGATATTCAGGTTTGCTGTCTGCCCTATTGTCCATGTTCATAAATTATGTAGATACTATGTGTTGGCCAAAAGAAATTTCCCATGGTAGATTCACTTAGCATCTAAGTGATATAATCTTTTCCTTTTCGATTTTTTTTGGCAGCTTCTTCTGGCAGCTCAAGTTAATTTTGTATTGAATACAATACATTATGGCTGATATGTTCTTTTGCTCGAATTATTTTGCAGGAATATGCACGAAATCTTCGTACTATAGGTATAGATGCAAGGGAAATTGATTCCTACAGAGCTCTATGGCAGTGTGTTGCCCCAAAAGACAAACAAGAGAACATTCAGTTTTGATGTAAAGAACGCTATCAGTATATAAAATGAATTGTCATCCATAGATCTCTCCCCATGAGTAGGTGTATCTGATGTTATCCTTTTGGCTGGAAGTAAGTATGATGCATTCATAGATAAGAGAACTGGATTTTGATACATTCGTTTATTTTATTAGGATGATCGGCTCCAGATTTTACAGCTATAATTCCAAAATTGGAGAATGTGTATCGAAACATGATTTCATTCGAAATACAAGTATACTGTTGACCCCTGGTTTTGATTGATATTCTTTGGCCATGCATTGCTCGAGTTATCATGAGTGTGAAACTTGCGCCTTTTCCTAGTGCAAATTTGGTAAAATGAAATATGGAAACATAACTCAATGAACTTTGATCGGGACCAGCCTTCCTGCTCGGTTTGTCTCTGCTGCAGCCTGCAGGGTTAACCTTGCTACTTGTTTATGTGCTTGTTCTCGAGCCCTGTCCCTAATATTTTTTTTGGCGAAATCCTGTCCCTAATACATAACTGTTGTTATTGTTTTGTGCAACAGAAATACATAATGTATAAATTGGATGACATATGATCATGTTTATTCAGTTTTCGGCTGCTGAATTGAGAACTTTCATAGGTTCTTCGGGCCACCATCTGGTTTTTTTGCCCATACTGTAACTTACCGGGCGTAATAAAAGAAAATCTCAGTGGGCATAGGGAGAGAGATATCCTTGTGAGAGTAAATTGTTTTGAGGTTTCTTGCCCCTATGAAATGTAGTTGGATTTGTATCTTTAATGTCATCTAAATTTGAAACGAACATGAGACAAGCAAGAGTTTATAACGCTCGGTCAGTACTTCCCCACTCAAAACAAAGCTGGGTTGTGTGGTGCTCCCTACTTATGTTATTAGTTCTTAGTTCTGCAGCTCTCAGATAGATTTTTTAAATAATTTTGCAAAACGACGAAGAAAAGCTAGCAGCGGGGCGGGTATGAAGGATTCTGCAGAGAAAAACGGATCACAGGTTGCAAAAACAGCTCAAACTATTGAACCTCAAGTTCGCAAAGTCATGTTCAGGCACGTCGCGCTACTACACAATATTACAACAGGGATAACACGATGGGGGCACCACTAATGTGACAATGATACAATCAGCACAGATTCATCCAACCTTCGATGACGGCTTCATCAGTTTCTGAACCAACTGAAACACGAGCAACCCTGCAAACAAGCAGAACAGTGGATTCAGCAGGGTTCTATAATGTTTCTTTCAACATATTGTCTAGTGTTTCATTGAATATAATCGAATTCCAGAAAGCTACTTCTATAAGCAATCGCCAAAGAAGATCCCTCAGATACAACCCAAACAAAAGGCGCGTGTCAGTTGTGAAATACAATGTAATGGGTGATTAATTGGAACTAAACAGAGCAACAAAAAGCGATGCCTAGTCAATAGTTAGTACATCCACTATAGCACCGAACTTTATTTCTAACATATGGTAACAATGCTATCAGTATAATTAATATTTTGCAGTGATTCAGCTCAGGAACTGCAGTTTATGCCATGGTTTGCTTGAGTCTAGTCAATAGAGTTAAGCATGGGACAATGATAGCTAAAACCAGCAACCAGTAATGGTGCGTGTGCATCAGGCAGTTGAACTAAGTGACTCCAGAGCTTAGTACTACGAGGGGGCAACGCTCTGAAATCAAGTGACCACCGTTTTCAGTTTTCAGAAGAGCATCAAAATGCAAGTACAAAACATATGCAAAACAAATGCTTTAATCTGTACATTAGATCAAAATATAGTTTAAATCAGCCAGCATGGCAATAAGTCTGAAGCGGACTCACCGATGATTCATATTTGCGGCCTTGATTGGAGCGGTTATAACCTGCATCGCTGGTGATAACAGGAGCATCGCCAGACTGTTTCTCCTCCCTCACCTTGTTAAATATGTCGGTGAAACCTTCACCTGTAGAGGGATCCTTCTCATCCCATTCTCCAAACTTGGGCACAGCTGATCCTCTCTCAGGCTGTATATGCAAGAAATAACATATCTTCAGAAATTACACAAACAAGACATACTGCAAATGCACACTTAATATATCATAGGTGCAGTTTACTTATGTTGAGCCTTCAAAAATTAGACTATACCGTTTCATCTCCATGCCCACTTGATCTCATCTTGGACCTTCCAGGTGTGGTGGGCGCAGCTCCTCGGTTTCCTTCTGATGAACCCCTGCGTTCCCATGAAGGAGATGAAACCCCTCCTTTGTTTACAACTCTTGCTTGGTGATGAGGATGCAAAGGCGATCGTTCCATGCCAGTTTTTCTTGCTGCACTATCATAGTTAGTATGAAGATCACCGTGTTTATGATTAGGTGACTCAGCATATGGCTTTCGAGCAGTGGCCTCGTGACGACGAAGATCATCTTCTCTGCTTGCACGTCTTTCATCCTTGGGCTTTCGCACCACTGGATCTGACCCAGTCCTCAGGGGAGAAGCTTTAGCTGATGGTGGATCCTTCGAGGGCGTTTCCGGATCTCCCTTATGACCAGGAGATTTACCCTTACGAGCATTTTCAAAATACTGTGTGTAAAGGTGATCACCCTCGTCCTCCCAGCTTCCAAATTTAGGAACCCCTTGATGCTGCTGCAGAAGAATAAAAAATAATTTCTTATCAGACAGTGGTTTGAAAAATGATTGAACGCCCAGTACCATATTAAGTGAAGTCCGCACTGCCATAATTCCATATAAAGAGAATCCAATAATCCATCAAGGCTGCAGGAACAATACTTAATATACATTCAGACAACGACAAGAATTGACGCAGCAATCCAAAAGAACAAACCATTACTAATTTCCAACAGCCCACGGTTAACAAAATTACATGGAAAATCCTAACATGGGGCTGTCCTTGAGATCAGGAAAATCCCAAACACATAGGAGTAGGTCAAGAGAGTAATAGACTCTCTATCACAAGCCACATTTCACAAAGATGAACTCCTTGATGCTGGCACAGTAGAATAAATAAATTCATATCAGACAGTGCTTGGCAAATTGATTTAACAACCCAGTACCATATCAGTGAAGTTCACACTCTCATAGATATTAAGATAATCTATTTATCCATCAAAAGCTGCAGGGACAGCACGAAAGATACATTCACACGGCGACAAGAATTATCACAGCAATCCAAAAGAACAAACAAACCATTACTACTTTTCCACAGGCCATGTTTACCACGATTAGATGGAAACATAGTAAGATGGAGCTGCTATTAAGATCGGGAAAAATCCCAAACAGTATTGTTGCAGGCCAGTACAAGATCAATTTTTAAACGGAGATAATTTTGATCCTCATAGTAACTTGGTCTCGAGATATAAACACACAGCAACACTCAGGACACTACAAAAACCACACATTCTAACCGGGATCTTGATGACTGGGGGGAAAAAAGACAAAGCAACTAATTTTATCCGAGATTAGTACATTTCTTGGGCCACGGAGAGGAAGCAAGAGAGAAACGACGAAGCTCTGCTGCCAACCGTATGCAATTCCAAGAAATCCCACATGCTAAAAGCAGTCAGGATCAAACCGATCCGGACACGATTCACCTCGGACACCACAGCGGATTGGGGGCAGTCGAGAGCAAGAACTTACGGCCATTTCGTCGGATAAGACCCCAAGAACAGGTGCAAAAGGCGGTTCCTTTGCTGCTCAGGGCGCCGCCTCCCCCCTCCCGACCTGGATTCGAAGCAAGAACTACTGCGTTCAACAACAGGAGAAAGAGAAGGAGAGAGAAGAAAAAAAAAGATGCGGCCAATAAGAGAGTAGGAGGAAGACGAGACGAGACTGCGTGGGGGAGAGAGAGAGAGAGAGTGAAAGAGGACCAGCGAGGAAGAAAGAATTGAAGCGCAGGGGAGAGGAAGAAAAGGAAGGGTCATGTTTGACCATTATGGCGTCGGATTCTCGCTGCCGCTGCCGCTGCTTCGTCGTCGCCCGCCCGTTTCCCCTCGTTCGCTGCCGCTGCTGTTGTTGCCGAATGGGGGCGGTGGGTGGATGGTGTGGTGGTCCGTGGTCACTGCTCGCTCCCGTCCTGCACGGCTCGTACATACGGCATACCTGTCACCTTAACTCGGCTGCCATCATGGTGATGGCGCTCTTCTTTCCTTTCCCACATGGTTAGGCTTCCATACCACAGCACCAGGTCAGCTCTGGTAAGCAGCAACAGCTAAAAAAGAGCTTAGCTGCTGCTGTATTGTTGACTGCTGCTCAGAATCTGCGAGGCAAAGTCTGAAAGTCTACCAATGTGTTGACCAGGAGGAGTCATCTTCAGGTACCTACCATTGTTGCATAAAAAACGTTGCGGCTGTTGGAATGTTAGGCAGTGGCAAATAATTGATTAATCCGAATGTTAGGGAGCCCACAGGGGTCTGGCATGCATCCATGATCCTGCATTTTCCTGCCTCAAAGCAGAGTAGTCCCTGTCTGTCATGATGAGCTGCCCCCAAAGGCTCCTGCCTACAAAGATCCATTTTACTGCTAACTTTGCAGCAGTAGGTGTTGGGGTCCAGCATCAAATTTAACTTATTTAACAATGGCTTAGAACTTTTGTACCCCAAAAGATAAGAGGGAAGCCAAGCATGTTCTCCAGCTAAGATGAGGTAATCTGATAGTATCCATAATCATAACTAGGTTGCCACATTCTACGATATCTGCTCTAGTATGGCCTTGATTCAGTCCCAACGGCACCTTAATTTCTTCGTTAGGGCCCCCCAAGTCCTGAAGAATTGTCAATTGGACGAGGGTACAAGATGACCACTGCTCGTGAGAACATGAGAGTACGGGGTGTTGACCATAAAGTGCCACGGGACGATCGCGACGAATTGATCAATTCCGCTGCCATGCGCTGCAGATTCCCATACGGCCACATTTCAGAATCAAGCAAAATAATCATTACTATAAGACAGGATCGAACAGGAAAAACAACAGTTTGTGAAAAACAATACGGCCACTCGTAGAATGAAACGAAAACAATACAATGGTCACTCCTCTACTGCGGCTGAACTCCATGGGCGAAGCCAGAAATCTATGTCATTGGGGTCATCGGGGTCTAAATTCTTGCAATCTTGTGTGCATAAAAGAGAAATTTGCTACTTTCATGATGGGATTACGGTAGAGTTAGTCGATGACAGCACGCAGGTCCGCCCCTGCTGAACTCTGAACTGCAGATTCATCAATGAAAGAAATGTCTGATCCACCTCACGCGGAATTTCCCTTTCCTTCCGACGGAACGCACTTGTTTTCGATAATTTTATTTTTCTTTTTGCAAAAAGCCAAAATATTATATACCAGTAAAACTACAGAAAAAGGCTGTCTAAATAAAGTTGCAAATGCATTGCTCATACCTTATAAAATTCCTTGAAAGTAAAGGATGTCGGGAGAACTTTCGGAGTATGCACGTTAAGCACCATTTGTTAATCGAAAAGAAAGAGCTAAAAAACACAGAGAAAAGGGGGCCCAAGAAATCAGCACTCTCACACTCTCACTCCAACACTCCTACTCCCTACCCTCTCTCTCGCTCTACCCCTGCCCTCCTCGTCGCCTTTCGCCGCCGTCTTTGGCTCTAACCCTTCACCTTTCGATCCCCTTTCCCACTTCTGTTACCATCAACCCATAACCCTCGCCCGAAGTCCGCTGATTCTTGATTGCTCCGAGTTCTCGCCTGGTTCTTGGCAAGGTGAGCTGCTTCTTTCCGCATTCCCCCGGAAATTTCCGTTTGCTTCCCCCTTTTTCTCGGTTCGTCTCCTGATTGCTGATGGCGCACCTTTTCGCAGGCCAAGAAAGGTGGTGATTTCCTGCGCATCTCCGATAACTCCCTCCATCAAAACTGTGATTTTTCCGCCGCCATTCCTGCGCCATTCTTGAATTTGGCGCAGCGAAGTCGTTTCTTTCGAGGGTTGAAATCCTTGCAGCTTTGCGCGGCCAAGCCGGGGTTGAAGAATCGTAGCAGATTGGTAGTAGAGAGGGACGCCGCAGCCAGTCGAAGGTATGATTCAGCTGCTGTTCCTCGTGCTGTTCGCGGAGGGCGCGGTGGCGCTGCTTCTCATGGTGAAGGTCGGGCCGCTGCGGGAGCTGGCGATGCGCGTCGTGGACCAGGTGAAGACGGGCAAGGGCCCGGCCACCGTGAAGACCCTGGCGTGCACGCTCACCGTGATCCTCATGTCCGACGTTGCCAGCATCCTCAAGATCCAGAACAGGGGGCTCAAGCTCGGCTCCGTCAGCCCCATGGACCAGGTGCTCTGGAGGACGCACCTCCTCGAGGCATCCCTCATTGGTGAGCATTCGTCTCCCTCCCTTGGTTATTTTTAACTGGCAACAGTAATGCCAGCCGCTTAGCATTTTTGTAATGAACCAGTGTATATGGATGCAATGACGAATTAGTGACTGGCTGATTTCTGCTTAGGTACCTAGGTGGTAGACAAGGTAGCAATCTGACACCAAATGATCTGGATTCAGTTGCCAATTTAGAGTTTGTTCTTGACTACCAGAAATTCAGGTTACCCGATCCAGATTTTGAGTTGTAACCAATTGCTTAGTCTCAAAGGTAGATTAAGGATAGCTGATTTTATAATCTCCAGTTAGTAAGTAGTAGCAGCAGTCATCTCCTTTGTTTACCTGGTTGGTCAACTGTTCAAAAAAAAACTAGATTATATTGGTCTATTAGGATACTACAGGAGCATTCCTATTGGATTGCATTGCATTGGACTATTGTTATTCCCTTGCTACCTAGGCATCAAGAAAGACAATAGCATGTTGCAGCAATGATTTGCTCTTCAGGGATTGTTTAGTACTATTAGAATTTTAACTATAGTTATTTTACCTGAAACCCAAGGTAAGCTATCCAGTGGCAAATTGGTTTGCTTTAGCACAACATACTCCTATCACGTACCAACTTTATACAAGTTCGTTTTATACATCGCTCCAGCTTGTCGTGCACTTTGAGTAGCTGTGGTGTGTGATGAAGATTTAAGACTTGGGAAAATGTTGTCTTGAAAATGGTATGTGGGGTGAGGACGAGAGTTTGTATGTAGAATCTAGGAAGGATGCTGTCTTACTCAGGAATGTTAGGGAGATGCCAGATAAGTTGGTTTCTCAAAATAAGATGTATTTTCTCCAAAATTAATCTACAGCCCTTGGAATTACTCTAGTACTGTTTGCCGTAGTTAGTGATTTCAGTTAATTTCCGGCGTGGCTCTCTTGGCTTAGGAATCTTAGTTATAACTTTTAGATTTTTAAGAATTATGATGCGCAAGCTACAAAGGTTGGCATTTTGGGGAATAAATGGAGAAGATTTGGTATTATTTTTGAGGACCTATTTCATACTTGGGCATTTAGAGTCTGCTTATATTATACAAAAGAGGTATTAGGGCTAGTAATTGTAGTAGTAGTAATATAAAGGGGCTGATAACTTAGGTCATGGTTCAGACACGTGAATTATTGATTTCCATGAGCTTCTATCGGAAGCTTGTCGATCTGTTAAAACTATTATGACGTGTTTATATGTGTAGGTATTGTGAATGCTATGGCATGAAATAAAATTTCTATGTATTTATGGGGAAGGAGGTGTTCTTGTTTAGAGTTTATATTGATCTATGCAGTCGTGAACTTGTTGATCCATGGGGTACAACTGTACAAACCATAAAGTTAGATTGTCTACGAATGTTCCAAGTCAGAAGAGCAGGTCCATGCCAGTAAAGTTACTATGACAGCATGGTTTAAGCATAATTCTATCTGGCTTCTTTGAAGCTGTTGGTTCAATGTAGTCTTCTCGTTCTTTTGTTTTCATTTCTTTATTTTATCTTTTTACATAGGGAGATTCATACCTGAAATGGTAAATGGTAAAAACAGGCCTCAGAGGATATTATAAATTCCCACAGAACCTATACTATGATGGGGATGTCGAACACATCTATTTTAAGCTCAGGGCAATGCTGTTTGTTGTTTCATTATGAGAAGTACCGTATAATCTCTTTAATAACTTAATGGTGGTCTCACACATTTTATTTCTCCTTGTAGGATACACTCTATTCCTTGCATTTGTAATCGACCGGCTGCACCACTACCTGCGAAAGCTCATGACGCTGAGGAAAACGTCCAGCACATCAAGGGAGGAGGTCGAGAAACTTCAGATGGAGAACCAATCCCTCCGTGAAAAGGAGGGCAACTCCTCCGGTGAAATGAAGAAGCTCCAGCGGGAGATTGCAAAGCTGAACGAGAGCATGAAGAAGCTGAAATTCGAGAACGAAGAACACGAGAGGAAGGCATCGGCAGCGGAGGCCCATGTGAACGCTCTGCAGAAGCAGTCGGAGGAGCTGCTCCTTGAGTACGACCGGTTGCTGGAAGACAACCAGATCCTGCAGACTCAGCTACTTAGCAGAGGCTGAGGTATAAGCTGGTCCATGCAGCTTCAGTTATTCATTAGCAAGACTCCTACCAGATGGCGTCAGAGAGCCAAGCACTTCCCTGTTTCCAATGAAGAATTATGTGATTCTCGGGGTCCATGCTGTTCCTAACTTATGATCTTGGTGCAAGGATGGAGTGTATTTAGAGTTCTTGTTTCTTCCTCTCTTTTTTTCTTTTTTGTATGGAGGTATTTTAAGAGCTAGGGGTGATGATGCGATGGGGCATGAGGTTAACCAGAATGTGGTTGGATAATGTTGAACTGTGATGTGTGCCGAACCCCATGCCATGCACCAACCAAGCTGTGATTTGAGGGCGAAGCCATGGATGACGGTTGATGGAATCCTGGGCCAACATGCAGAAACCGAGCGTTTCTTATCACACACTAAAACTTGGCACATCCTGGGCCGCTTACCCACTGGCCATGCACCTGCCGCGGTATCCAACAGCCCCGAAAAAACATGCAGGAAAAAAAAAACCAAGACCATCTCAAATGAATAAATTCAGTTTTCCTTATGGATCAACTGTCAGCTGGTATTCAGGTGATCTAAACAAGAATACATCCTCTGCAACGCATTTACAAAAGCTCCCGCTCAACAAAAAAATGAGAGTGAAGAAACAAACATCAGGCAGCTGAGCAACAGCGGCATAGTTACAGGCCGCGATCATGACGTGCAGCAGCACCGGACTAGTACTATGGTTGAGTCATCATATGAACTGCTTCAAGAACTCAGTCGCCACGAGCCGGCCACGAGTGTTTACTGATAGCTTCAACTCGCTGATCTCCTTGTCGATGTCCTAAAGTTCATGTAAGCACAATGATGTGAGTACGCGTACATGCCAACATAGAGTACAATGCAATGTTTGCACCTATCAGGCAAATGTAAAAGCAGCAAACTGATGGCGAATAAGAACAAATGGCTTTTTTCTCCTTGTTTATCATCTTACCTCCATAAATTGCACGATGAAATCTATGAGCTTGTGCTTATGCATGTCCTCGCAATGGTAGTTTGTTATCAGAAAACTGATATCATAACCCTGAGACGTAAACGATGCATACATAGCAGTTCAGTCATAAACAATTGGAGTTCTGCAACTAACAGGAAGGGAAAACATTTATATCGACAGAATAGATCACTATGTGTGAAAGTGCTAATAGTATGAGTGTATGACAAAATAAAACCAGTACTAAAAAAGGTTCGAAAAATCATGGGCCATCATTCAGTTGTCTACAATGGTGTATCCCTGTGCCTAGTGACATTACTAGATTGACTTCAATTGCAGACAGTTCATGTTTACTGGGAAAACTAACCTACTGGAGACATAAAGCAATACCAAAGGTGATCGGTGTAAGAAGGAATTGTGATACCTGAACCGGTTTTCTCCTTAGCACTTGGAATGCCTCTGCCCTCATTGACAAAAACCTAAGAAATTTCTTTGCAAGAATGTTTTCCAACTCATCTGCTTGCTTAACCTGTCAGATCAATCAGAAGCTTTGAATATATATACCAGAATACCAGATGACAAATGATCACCTCAAAAAATATATTATACACATGCAGATGCAAAATATAACTGAATAGGCACCATAAATTGTGACATTTGGATCTGCCTTATTAGTTTGAATTAGGCACCATAAATAACTCAATTTTTTTTACCAAAGACTACAGTTATATACACAAACAAATCATGGTATGGCCCAAAGGACATGTTAAATTTTAGCAGTACGGAACCCTAATAACCATAGAAACAGCCGACAAGGATATCTACAGTACCTTCATGCTTATACGTATTGAATTGATTGAAGTCTCTATTAAACATTTTTCTGCTTCATTGCGGCATATCAGTACCTGTACACAAATATAGGCTATGAATCACACAATTCTGAAAACATTGAGCAAAACTTCTAAGTGTCTTATCCAAATAAAATAAGGATACAAGTAAAGACACCATGCAAGCTACATCTGGAAGTAACCAGCCAATTAATTGTTTTGTCAACAATCCACCTTCTGTTAAGAGGTATCCTATAAAAATGCTCAAACTAATATCAACAATCATTTGCGTTTCTATTTTTTTCATAAAAACATAAATAAAAAATCATGGCATGATGAAACATGATATAGCATTGAGTAACCAATCTCAAATTTACTTAAGCTGTTAAGCATGATATCGTAGAAGTGTGCGCCTGTTGCAAATTAAAAATGAAAGTACTGCCATCATTAGTTCTCAGTTTTTTTTGCCTAATAGAGTATAGTTGGTTCATACACAGTTTCTAAAGAAGAAAAAAAAGGCAATAATGAAAACTTATAAACTGAATTTAAGATCCTGCCAAATAAGTCTCACTCACCGGGTTCAGTAGAAGTTCAGGGCTCGTCCTGGAATAAGGAATTAGAAATGAAGATGGATTAGTAAGGGCAAAAAGATCTAACCACTTACAGAAGTCGACCTGGAATCAGATATGAATTATACAATTCTATAAGCACAGTTCTTGGCTCTAGAGAAATAATACAGACAAGGACATCTCAGAGAAGCCAATGATAGACATGGTTTTCTTTTAACTTCTGCAATCTGCACTCCGTGTAGTTAATCAGGGCAATCTATGCATATTTCTAACATGATTAGATTCATAGAGTTATACTTGAATTTAAAATGCGTCAGATCCCAGAAATGCACCTAAGATGAAAAGAAAGAGGCATATGTTACCATATTCACAGGACCAAGGTTTCTAGCGTAAACATGGCACTGGAAGTAATTTTGACACGACAGAATCCTACCATTGCACTGACAACTCTTTGGAGATTTGGTCAAAACAAATGTGGCACATCAAAAAATAAAATGATTGGAAATTCCTGTATGCAGCATGGCTTACTTGAGCTCCACCTCTGGCTTGTTGTGCCTCTCGACTTCTTGGCAAGGGAAATTCTAGTGGCAAAGCAAAAACATAAACCACCTAAGTAACGCTTCTGATGAACTGAGAACAGCAACAGCAGGAGGGGCATTGTAAAAGGAATGGCAGGTCCGCAGGTACTTCTGGTCAAGCTGAAACAAAAAACAGGGGGTACCTGGAGGCACATCGCCGCCTCTAGAGTGTTCCGGATGCAAGTGAGGTACAACCGCAACGTATTGGCCTGCGAGAAGAGATACGCATTAGTACTGCCTGCTATTGATGTTTAGCACACGCCCAAATGAAGCGTAGGTAGCACAATCAGCCAAGTCGAAAAATTTTCTTCAGCAGTTTGAAGCCGAGAGACGTAGGTGGCCCGGGCAAACGTCGATTTGAGACCAGGTATCAGCGAGATCTCACGGTTGAGTGCTCCCGGTGGGGAGGCGAATGATGGAATCAAGGTGGGGTGCTTACCATGGCCGGTGCGGCAGCGGAGGATTCGCGGTCGGTGCGCGTGACGGGGACGGAATAGGTGGAGGCGGAGGAACACGGATGACGAGAGCGGCGGTGGCCGGCGTAGAGGTGAGCACGGTCGGGGACTCCCCAACTCGGGCCGGTTGGGAGGGTGGGGAAAGGGGATGCACGCAAGCCGTGGCTGCGGAGGCAGGTCAGCGTCCGGCTGACAAGTTGGTCCCACCGGATCGGAAATGGGCCCCCGACAGCCCGACTTTGTGTAAACATAATTTTTTTTGCTTTATTATTTCAAAAAAAAATTGCTTTCACCGGATACGAAATTGAGCCGTGGAACCGTGAACTCTCTAGTAGTTTGTAAACTGCATAGTTCTTTATTCAAAAAAGTAAATTACAGAGTGTTTGCAAGCCGAAAAACACATGCCGTTTGCTTTCATCGGACGAACCTGGATGTCCATTAAAATTGACAACAAAAAAAAACCGTTACATATCTGTCAAAATAACAGTCAGGGACTCAAGGTCTCAGTGATCGGAACAAGGCAAAGGCAAGGGCAAGCTTTGACATAATCGTAGCAAGCACATTACGAGTTACGACCACACTCGAATAGAGCAGCTTCGATCGAGATGCAAAACTTGTCCAGGTAATCAGGTATACACAAGTGAAGCACTAGCTCAATTAACAATTACTACGAGACATGTACATCCATGCCAGCAGGGTACTGGTCGACACGTCATGGGCCAATCTGGCTTATAATGGCCATACTCGCTTCGTCAACTTCTTTGCGGGAACGATCGATGCCATCCATGTACATGTTAGCCTGGAGAAAAGGTTATGTTATATCAGCAGCCAAGCTCACGGAAACAAGTGCTTCTTATCATCTCGGAGTATCTTTTTCGGAAATCAAATAGGCTTAGCTAGGGGCGTACCGTCTCACAAACTTGCTCAAACGTGGCATAGATTTCCTCTCGTTTTTTTCTGCCAGCAACCTCTACCGAATCGGATTGGGAGCATAAATCCGCAGCCTGCGTGTTGTGTTCACAGATAGGCGGACAGTATGTCAGTGATTCTGAAAGAGGAATACAATAAAGAAACAGGATGACAGAAGCCTGCAGCCTTTGGTAATCAAGTACTAGATGCACAGCCTGCGTTTTCCTTCTACATTTATAAAGCCCACAGCTACTAATCAGCCTCCAAGGTATCATCACAGGTAATATGTAAAGCAGTAAAACGTTGGATGCAGCAACTCATGCGGTGTAATTTCGAAAGGATTCTAATTTCAATAGCTGGAAAAAAACAGGAGAAAAGCGTCACCTTTGCAATCTTCTCCTCTATTTCCCTTTCTCTGTCTGCAAGGCACTTAAGTTCTGATTCAACTTCAGATTTCAAGGTAGTCATCTTCTGTTTATTCTCTTCGATTCTTTGGTCCCTTTCTTTCTCCTTTGCCTTGAGACGGACCTCAGTTTCATGTACTAATTGCAAGATGTTCATCCGCAGTGATGTGATTAGAAAATTTGAACTAAGAACTCACTGAACAGTACTTGAGCAGTACAAATTTAGAAGCAAAACCTTTTGATTGCCATTCAGCAGCTCTAATGCGAATGGTCTTCATCTCCAAACTGTGGTCACTAATCTTGGCCTTTTGTGCTTTAACATCCTTCTCAGAAGCTTTAGCAGCAGTGCTCTAGCAGGTATAATATATTTGTACAGTCATTGTTAGACCAATATACTCAAGCGTGCAATCAGCCGGGGGGGGGGGGGGGGTGATTATTGCGTGCAAGAAAGCTATTCGTACTGTTTCGTGTAGAGCAGAGATTTTGGAGAGATGCTTGGATAGTTTGTCACAGACCTGCGAAATGAAGATAATAATCATGCAACTACATCAATGGAGCGCATCCAGGAATAAGAAAGGTGAAACCTCCCAAGGAACAACAATAAATATCAAATGATTCTTCTGATTTGAGCAAGGCCCATCAGTAGAAGTAAGAAAAGAGTGACCTGAAGTGTTGCGCGGAGAAGTAAATGAGAACCAGAAAAACACTATTTTGCTAGCACATGATCTGTAACTTTTATAAGAAATCATAGCAAATTCTATTACAAGTTTTTAACAAGTATGAGAAATTATTGCACCAACTGGCATAAAAAATGTGCATCATAAAGAGTACCTTCGTATACATCTCAAGAGTATTGTTTTTCTCCTGGACTTTATGCATCGCCATCTTCTCCAAGGTCTTTAATTCATCACGGACTCCTTTCTTCTCCTCAACGGTTTTCTTCATAGAAAATAGCATCCATAGTTACTATACCAGCTTACGCAAGATGCAGATTAGCTGATTGAGGACAATCAATTTGACATTCTATGCACATCGAAAAGACATGCATAGCACATAAAGAAATGAGCGCCAGTGATTCTATGGAAAATGAACATTTTTTAAATGAATGCAAGAATCAAGGTAGCGCATCCTGTGATGATTTCTATAGCAAGTTGAACGAATAATTCATTCATAGTTACAAGGAACTGTCCAGTGATAAAGTCAATCTGATAGCTGAAAGAATGGCAGCATCCTTACTAGCCCTAGGTGCATCGAGTAAATCAGTAAGGAAAACCATGGCATGCTGTTCTATCATGGAAAGAAATTCTGGGAACTACAGGATGCCTTCCATGAATGGAACCTTCAGGTTTTCAGGATAGGCATTCCAATATATTCGAATGAAAAGATAAGTTTCCTGAAGAATTTATGCCAGCAACAAAAATAAATAAATAAATGAAACAGCCTACCAGGGTCTTTTCAGGGGACTGAACAATTTTGGATAATAGCTTTGAATTTTCTTGCGAATGTTTGATCAGCTCAAAATCAGCTTGGGAGATCTGCCAAGAAAAACAATAGAAGCAGTGAATGCAACATTATGATGTAAGTGTTACTTTGTATAGAGTATCAACATTCCAGTTTGATTTGAAAAGAGCAATTTAGCTGGTCGATGTCCACATGCAAAGTAAAGACGATGCAGCTAAAAACCACTTATTAGTTAGGAAGAAATGTCAGCAGTCAGTGGCTGATTAAAAATTTGAATGTCTTCTGATTATGCTGGAAGACCACTTTCTTAAACAAGTAAACATACTTTCAGAGCTCCAGGACTGGTTTGGTCTGGAACACCTGTAACCTACAGAAGGTGGCGCCTATGAAACTATCACTTCTCGTGGTCAGAAAGCCACAGCAACAGGGGTATTTCCTAATGACTCCAGTATCTCCACTTCAATGAGATTTTCAACCTACACCAGGATACAGCATTCAATGTATAACCAAAACCAGTGGCAAGTTATATGATCGAGTCAGATTTGTTGCCATAAGTGGGTTTGAATAATTCCAGCAACGGTATCTCACAATCAGCTATGGCTAGGCCAAGTAACTGTTCCAACTTCCAACCCAGAAGCCTGCAACTGAATCTAGGCCAAACAAAATCTACTAATTCCAACATAATTTGTTATCCAGTTGGTATCGAACAGCACTTTTGACCATATGACTTAACAACTAATTTCATTGTTAACCCATACTACTTCCTAACTGTCCATGTTGCAGGCATAGACCTAACATGCTTAGTTACATGTAATGTGAGACTTGCTCTGTTCACATGCTGATAGCATAACATGGTGGAGTCTTGACCAATAACCAGAATATTCAAACCCCTTATTTTTCAGATAACAATTTGTTGACAAAAATTATCAGCAATACCCCAAATAATGTAATGGGCAGTACGAAACTACTCAGTGTTGTAAGTAAGGCAGCAAGCTAGAACCTAGAAGTAAGAAGATTATGGACGGTGGCCAAGACAGGTTGGTAACTCACATGAGGTTCAAAATTGGCATACGAAACACTAGCAACACTGGAATACAACGCCACGTACAAAACATAGTATGTTTGCGAATTGCGATCCTCTGATTGGGGCATCGATCACACAGAGCATAAGAATAACAAAACATATCGCCCAAGCAGCATCTAATAAAGGAAGAAAAGGCAACACGGGACAGGGATCAGCACCTTGCTAAGGAGCCCTTCTTTCTTTTCGTCTACAGCTTTTGCTCTACTTCTCAGCGCCAACTGATGCGTGTTGTACTCTTGAATCTTCTGCCTGAGGGTGTTGACCTCCGCCTGGAGCTGCTGGACCACGGGCTCCTCCATCTGCTCGTTGTAGGCATGCTCCGTTTTCGCCTTCTGAAGCTGCATGAGGGGAAAAAGGCAGACAACAGCGAGAGGAACTTTTAAGAATTTCCCCCGGACAGACAGAAGGCAGGAACTGCGAAGAAGAAGGATGTGCACGAGACCTCGGCGACCCTAGCCCTGAGCTCCGTGAGCTGGTCCTCACGCTCGAAGTACTCTTGCGAGATGGGTTTGAGGACGTCGAGCTTCTCCTGCCTGAAGTGCAGGTAGTTGACTAAGGCGCTGAGGATGTCGATGATGCGGCGTGGGTGGGGGCGGAGGAAGTCGCGGAGCGTGAGGCCCCCGAAGTAGATGGAGTCGAGGAAGTCCCGGGCCTTCCGGTAGATGCGCCTGAGCGCCATGGCTTGCAAGTGGTGCTCCGGGTTTTCGAGCACCAGCAGCTCATCGAATCCTAGCTGCTCGTCGGGGGGGTTGTCGCTGCATAAGCAAAAATGACCCCCAAATCTAGGTGAGACGCGCAGGGGAGAGCGAGGGGGGAGCCGGGAGCGGCCGGGGGCGTTTACCCGACGACGTTGGTGAAGAAGAGGGAGAAGACGTTGGGGAGGAGCTCCGGCTGCGGTTTGGCGATGTCCTCGGCGCGGAGGTTGGGGTTGGGCGCGATGTCGTAGGAGTGCAGACCCTCCGCGATCTGCGCCGGCGTCATCTCCGGGAAGGAGAAGTTGGTCGCCATCGGGCCCCGCCGCGGGCGGCTGGCTGGCGCCGGCGAATCGGACCACCGGATGGACGGACGGGTCGGGCGGCGGCGTTCGGATTTCGCTCGCTCTCTCTCTCCCGCCTGAAGAAATTGGAAATAGAAAATCAGGGTGACGCGCCTAGGTTTCCGTTAAGGAAGTGTCCGGTGGCATTCATTGACGAGACGGCCCAGGCGCGTGCGTGTGGCTCAATCGGCCCACTACTGATTGGATTCCCGTGCGGCCCACCCACGAACACGGTGGGCCTGTTAACGCTTGGCAAGGCAGCAACGGGCAGCAAGGGCTTTGCCTGAGCAAACATGAATGAACTCCGGCCAGCCAAAAAAGCCTTTGGAGAATTGGAGGAGCAAGGGAAGGAACGTGAGTAGCTTGATTGGGAGGTTCGTGCATGCTGCAAAGCAAAGTACTCGTAGTAGCATGGAGGCTAAAAGTGTCCACGCTACTGGTCCATAGACCATAGGTGCCGGAAAACACCAAACCAAAAGGAGGCTCCATAGACCATAGTCTCATGGGACGCCATGGATGGCCGGAGCATCCGGACAACGAGGCCTATCCCATCGGTCGGCGCAGGCGGCATCTTCCATTGTGGGCGCTGGAATATTCCTCTCCTTCCAGAGCAAGCTACCCAACGCTGACGTCACTACCGGTATAGTCTGCTCTAGCTCTTTTCCTTCAGATCACTAATAGTCCAATGGATCATGGATAGCTTTGCTTCGGTAAGCATCCCTAAGCTTGGAGTTCTTCAGGTTTGATAACCAGCGCAGTTAACACACAACATCACCTGACCTCGAGTCCTGATCTGAGCAAGGAATTTCTCAAGGGCGTGGACAAATTGTCCATTGCAGGCAGACCATTGACACAGTACTAGGAGTAGAGTAACCTAGCCGGAGTAGTTTATCAGCACAGAGCACCAACTTTCGAGGCGGACTCCGCCACGTAGCATCGCGTTGACAGGCACGCACTCTTTTTCGATCTTTCCCGGCGCCGAATTTTTTTTTATTTTTAACTTTTTTGTTTAACTCGGAGCGACGTGACAAGTCTCGCTTTAAAAAAAATTATAACTTTTTCGTATGAAAATAATTTTTATATGAAAATTGTTCTTCGTAATGAAAAACCATCTAGTTACTCCTAGGTTGGATCTAGATTTTTTTATATGAAAATTGTAACTCTCGACGAGATCTACAACTTTATAGTTTTGAGTTTTTTCATTTGAAGTCGTTAAGATACATTAATAATTTATCTAAATTTTAGATAGCATATTAAGCGCCTGATCTATTTCGCATCACCAACTTAACTTTGTTCACATTGTTCCACCACAGAAAATCTATACAATATATTATTTATGAAATTATAGGAAATAGATAAAATTAATATATGAAAACTACTACAGTTAAAATGAAAGATATATAATTATCAAATATGGAACATAAATAATAAAATTTGGGTATGAAAGGTTGCATAGCTAGGTAGTGCTATATTTCAATCAACTCCTATACCGAATGTATGGGTAGAGAAATAATCAATAATTTGGACACATGATAAGGAATTCTGAAAGTAATAGGTTTACATGATCCGGAGCTTGCCTTGAGCTACTTTAATGTTAGTTTCTTCAGTAGTCCCTTCAATTTCAGGCTATCATTAGTAATCCCTTCAATTTCAGGCTATCATTCAGTGTTAAATGGCTGTCGATTCAGTTTTATCAGAAATGATTCAAAATAGTCCAAACTTGCAAACTTTGAGCTTTCATTTGAATATGAAATCCTTGATTTCTCTAGTCAACAACTAGAACAAACCAATCACTAGGTATCCGTTTGTTTATGGTCCAAAAACTTCCAAAGTTTATATACAAAATCTCTCTGAATTCCATTTCAAAGTTGGTCACTTGATACTGTTTTCAAACTTACAATTTTTCCGAGGTTTGTTAGAGTGAACCTTGTTCAACATCTTTGACCTTAAATTTGAGACCGTTCTGATCTGATTCTTGGTCCAAATATGACTCCATTATGTTCCATGCACTTCCAACTCTTTGTTCCATTTTTTGCCAAATTTTCCAAAATTTGAACCTTTTGTTTGATTTTTGACCAAACTTTACCTTTCTCAAATGAGTTGACCAAAACCGACTTGATCTCTCTTACAAGTTCATAATCCACTTATTGTCCTTAATAACATTTGATTAAGAATTTCAAACACAGGAGTGTTGCAATAAGATACTATATGAAAGTAAAAATATTGGTTCACCATTTTTTTTATATCAGTTAAGTTGGAGATTGTTCAATAATTAATTGAGCGTGGCTAAAATGCTTTGTGACCACTACCTCACTCGATGTTGTCTTCACTGCCTCGCTATTGCTTGGAATCTGCAAAATTTGACCAACGAAGTATTAAGATGTTTGAATTTGTCTATGATGATGTTGGTGTAGATTAAACAAAGGTAGCAAATCATCAGGGAGATGGGTCATATTTAAATGTATTTTAAATTTGAAATTTAAAAAAGGGTCAATTTGGGTAAAATGTGAAATTTTAAATTTTAAATGTGATCAATATGATGGAAAGCCAAGGTTTAAATTTGAGGAAAAACCTTTTAAGTTTGATGGTCCATGATGGAATAAAGAGTCCCCAACACTTAGCTAAATTTTTCAAAGTGGTGGAAAGGTTGTCAGGTGGTTATATTCAGAAGCCCAAATATTTCTCTTTTTCTTAAGCATGTAGAAACGGCAAATACAAAGATACAAGTACAATCTATGTATTTCTAACATGGAAGAAAAAGAAGTTAGCTTAAAGGTGTCAAATATCATGTATAAGTCACCAACTTATGTTGTTTCTAGCTATAGTTGGAAAGTGATTAAGTCATGAAGGCGACGATGAATGGACATTTTTGAAGTTAGCAACTTATGTTGTTTCTAGCTGAATTTCATATTTTATATACTTGTGCTTACTATCACACTATATAGTCTTGTTAAATACTTTATGTGTTGCACTATAAATATTTTGACACTCGTAGCAACGCATGGGCACAATCCTACTGATGATTGTATATATCTTATTCTTATTGCAGTAGCTTATGACATATTAGTCTTATCTATTTCCTATAATTTTATAGATAATATTTTGTATAGAACTTCTTAAGCGGAACCATGATGAACAAAATCAAGTTGGAGATGACCGAAACAGGATAGATCAACTGTTAATGTATCTTAACAACTTCAAATAAAAAAATCAAAACTATAAAGTTGTAGATCTCATCGAGAGCTACAATTTTTATATAAAAATCATCTTCATCCAAGTTCATATGAAAAATTTATTATTTTTTAAAGTTAGACCTCTCCGAGTGGCGTGACAAGATCGTGCTGTCATGGTGGCGGGAGTGGCGTGACAAGCTTTCGGAGCGTGGCACATCTTGTCACACCATTGCATATAGGGCGACAGAGTGTTCTTGTCACGCCATGCGGATCAGCACGATCAAAAGTGTCAAACGTGCAAATATTTGTATTTTTAAAATATTAGTTAAAAAAGTTAAAAATAAAAAAAATTCCCCGGCGCCTTGCTTTTCTTCCCCGGCCGCCTGACCGGCCTGGCCGTTCCAAATCTGCCATGCGGTGGCCGGGGCCCACCGCCGCAACGCAACTGTGCGCGTCCTCAAGCCGCTGCTGCTTGCGGGGCGGCGGCGAGGTTTATAAATTTCCCTCCAAATCCCCGTCCCACTTCGACGCCATCAGCCCCCCACCCACCGATCTGTCTTGTTACCGGAGCCCGACGGCGAAGGAGCAGGAAGCTAGCAGGCAGCAGCAATGCGCCGGGCCTTACTGCTGCCCCTGCTGCTTGCGGCGGCGGCGATAGTGGCCGCGGAGCCGGCGTCGACGCTGTTCGGGCCGGCGCGCCCGGTGACGGTGCCGCTCGGGGACAGGGGCCACGCGGTGGACCTGCCGGACACGGACCCGCGGGTGCAGCGCCGCGTCACGGGCTGGGCGCCCGAGCAGATCGCCGTCGCGCTCTCCGCCGAGCCCACCTCCGCCTGGGTCTCCTGGATTACAGGTACTCCAAAAATCAATTATTTCGGCCTAATCCTTGGAACCAATCAGCTCGGTGTTGGCATTGCTCGGGGGGCTGTTCTTGGATTGACGATGCTTACTCATCTGCAGGGGATTTCCGGATGGGCGGCGCCGTCAAGCCGCTGGACCCCAGCACGGTGGGCAGCGTCGTGCGCTACGGCCTCGCCGTCGACTCCCTCCTCCACGAGGCCGCCGGCGAGTCGCTCGTGTACAGCCAGCTCTACCCCTTCGAGGGCCTCCAGAACTACACCTCCGGCATCATCCACCATGTCCGCCTCCGAGGACTGGAGCCCGGGACCAAGTACTACTACCGGTGCGGCGACCCGGCCATCCCCGACGCCATGAGCGGCGTCCACGCGTTCCGGACGATGCCGGCCGTCGGGCCCAGGAGCTACCCGGGGAGGATCGCCGTCGTCGGGGACCTTGGCCTCACCTACAACACCACCTCCACGGTGGAGCACATGGCGCGCAACCACCCCGATCTGATCCTCCTCCTCGGCGACGTCTGCTACGCCAACCTGTACCTCACCAATGGCACCGGGACGGACTGCTACTCCTGCACCTTCGCCAAGTCCACGCCCATCCACGAGACCTACCAGCCGCGCTGGGACTACTGGGGAAGGTAACAAACTTACCATGAATGGGAGTAGTAACTCTGTTTTGAGTTGTCTGAAACTCTGAACATTCTTCAGAACATTGTTCAGAGTTTGTTCAGGATGCTCAGTTTAGTATGGATTCAGAGTTGAGAGCTTATGCAGGTACATGGAGCCGGTGACTTCGAGCATTCCGATGATGGTGGTGGAAGGGAACCATGAGATCGAGGAGCAGATTCACAACAAGACGTTTGCAGCCTACAGCTCGAGGTTCGCGTTCCCGTCAGAGGAGAGCGGATCCTTCTCTCCGTTCTACTACTCTTTCGATGTCGGTGGCATCCACTTCATCATGCTTGCGTCGTACGCCGACTACAAGAAATCAGGTGAAAATTCACCATCTCATCTCTTAGGAACAACTGCTAACTCACGAGTCAAAATTCAGTAAAGAGAACATTATTCAGTCGCGCAAAGCAGCTGCTGCTCATCCAATTGTGCAGCCATTGTCCATGTCAATTCTAATTGCAAGTTACATGTGTGCTGATCAATAATGAGCAATTTGGGGGCCGATCGAGCAGGCGAGCAATACCGGTGGCTGGAGAAAGACTTGGCGAAGGTGGACAGGTCAGTGACCCCGTGGGTGATAGCCGGATGGCACGCGCCCTGGTACACCACCTACAAGGCTCACTACAGGGAAGCCGAGTGCATGAGGGTGGAGATGGAGGAGCTCCTCTACTCGTACGCCGTCGACGTCGTCTTCACCGGCCATGTAATTGAGCCTCGCCATCTCTCATAGTTTCTCAAAGAAAGCCTTCACTATCTGAAAACTTCACTTCACTTTGTCTGAAACTCTGAAACACTGGTGGGCGGTGTTCGTCAGGTCCACGCGTACGAGCGATCGAACCGCGTGTTCAACTACACGCTGGACCCGTGCGGCCCCGTGCACATCTCGGTGGGCGACGGCGGCAACCGGGAGAAGATGGCGACGAGCCACGCCGACGAGGCCGGCCACTGCCCGGACCCGGCGTCGACGCCGGACGCCTTCATGGGCGGCTTCTGCGCCGCCAACTTCACCTCCGGCCCGGCCGCCGGGAGCTTCTGCTGGGACCGCCAGCCGGAGTACAGCGCCTACAGGGAGAGCAGCTTCGGGCACGGCATCCTGGAGGTGAAGAACGAGACGCACGCGCTCTGGCGCTGGCACCGCAACCAGGACCTGTACAACACCGTCGGCGACGAGGTGTTCATCGTCCGAGAGCCCCACAAGTGCCTCATCGAGTCCACGAGATTGTTAGCGTATCGATGAGTAATTTGTTAGTTAAATTACCAAATTATAAGTTAATTACCAGAGTGGTCAGTTCTTGGCGTGCAGAGATTAAATAACATCTGTACCAAGTTGCAACTACTTTGTAGCTTCACTGCCTCCATTTTCGACTGAAACTGAAACGAATCCACCACACCACGCACATGCATGAGCATGACTAAACGGAGACATGGGCTTTAGAATTCCTGTATGGGCCAGCTCATATTGGGCTGGGCCACATTTGCCCCACGCGCGGAAAAAAGTTCCGATAATGCAAGTTCGCCGCCTGGAGTCGTCGTCGGCTTCGGGCACTGGCGGCGAGCTCTTCTAGCCGCCGGCCACGCAGGAGCCGCTCCGGGCGCTCGCGCTGGCGTCAACCGCGTCGCCTCGGGTGACGTCCTCTCGGACCTCTGCCTGGCCTCTCGTTAGCCAGCCCGGTCGCCTCACGTCCGTTCAGCTCGTGGTCTCGCAGCAGCAGAGCGCAGCGCGGCGACAGCGAGCAAGCATGGCTCACTGCCTTACCGGCAGCAGCTCTCCCGCCTTCTTCTCGCGCTGCCCACCTCACAAGGTAAATCCCCTCCTGCTGACATCCGGCTCTGCGCCTGACAGGCTTCGGCCTCGTCCTCTAGATGTTCTGCTAAGCGGCACAAGCTGTTTGTGGAATTGCTCTGTGGCTGTTCTTAGGTTATGAGCCACCAGACGACTACGAATTCGTAGGTTTACTGCTTCTAAAATGTATTTTGATATTGTTTACCACATATTGTTTTCTCATGCTCAGCCTCCTTTGTACTGCAACTTTTATTGAAGATGCTCTGTAGTTCCTCTGCCAGAATAGCTCGTGATTAGAACATACTTTGTGAGTTTTACCTGTGACAATTGAACCATATCTTCATTGAGCTATTGTGTTGTATGTGACTATTCAACGTTCCTTGCCTCCTAGGAATCTCACAGACGACATGCTGTTGTACAATGTGGCACTTCATTGGGCACGCCAAGAATATCTGAAACTGAAGCTTCACCAGCTGAATCTTCAGCAGTCATTCAAGGTGGTACTGCCCCACTGGTTCACGCGCTGAAATTAACTGCCAGTCAAGATGTTTCCTGCTTTCACTTCCCAGGACACAATAGAGGAAAAGCTGCTCCATCTTCCTTGTCAAAACTTATTGGCCCAGGGGCATTTTTGCATGACTTACCTGAGTTACCGGAGCTTGATGACCTCTTCTCACCAAAAGGTGTGATTTTGGATGCCGAAAAGCGAGCAGCTCAATTGTTTGGATCATCTAAAACTTGGTTCCTTGTCAATGGAACTACCTGTGGGATCCAGGCCTCAGTGATGGCTACCTGTTCTCCTGGGGACTACCTCATTGTACCACGAAACTGCCACATTTCTGTGATCTCTGCACTGGTCTTGTCTGGTGCAGTTCCTAAATACATAATACCAGAGTATAATTCCGGGTGGGACATTGCTGGTGGTATAACCCCATTGCTGGTGGACGAAGCAGCAAAAGAGTTGGAGGAGGATGGAAAGAGGATTGGCGCTGTTCTTGTTACTTCACCAACCTACCATGGTGTATGCAGCAATGTGCAAGGTATTGTTAGTGTGTGTCACCCACGAGGCATTCCAGTAATAGTTGACGAGGCACATGGTGCACATTTCAGGTTCCATAACAGTTTGCCAAGCACTGCAATTGAGCAAGGTGCTGACCTGGCTGCGCAATCCACACACAAGGTCCTGTGCTCCCTTACACAGTCCTCAATGCTTCACATGGCTGGAGATCTAGTGAATGTAGATAAAGTAAGCCAGTGCCTTCAGGTCCTCCAGAGCTCGAGCCCGAGTTACCTCCTACTGTCGTCTCTGGATGCTGCAAGAGATCATCTGAGCAAGAACACAAATATATTTGATGAACCATTAGCACTAGCATTGGAAACAAAAGACCAGCTAATGATAATCCCAGGGATATCTGTTCTGGACTTGCCATGCTTTGCTTCTGATTTCCCTGCTATTGATCCATTGCGTATTACACTTAGTGCTTCAGATCTGCAATTATCGGGGTATGAAGCCGATGACATTTTATATGAAGGTCATCAAATCGTATCTGAGCTTGTTGGCACACGAGCAGTGACATTTGCAGTTAACTTAGGAACCAGAGTGCAAGATGTTGAGAAGCTTGTGCAATCTGCAAAGCATCTATCAGAAAAATATTTCTTTGCAAATAGCTCCAAACCTATGAAGGGAAATTGTGTCTGTGGCCCATTAGACAAGATCTCTGTGCATCTGACTCCAAGAGAGGCCTTCTTTACAAAGAAGAGGAGAGTAAGAATTGAGGACAGCCGTGGTGAAATTTGTGGTGAACTAATCTGTCCTTACCCACCTGGTATCCCAGTGCTGATCCCAGGCGAGGTAGTAACTCATGATTCACTTTCTTACTTGATGAATGTCAGACACCAAGGCATCACAATCAGTGGAGCAGCTGATGCTGAGTTAAATTCCATTCTGGTGTGCAACTTGTGATGATTGTTCTGTTGTGTCAAGAGATTATATTGCAGAGGTACTAAGGAAGATCAGTGGAGCCTTCATGATTCTCACTCCTTGGCTGCATGTTGCAGGGCGCCAGGGCTTCTGAAGCAAGTACTCTCTAGCTGCCCTTTTATACTGCATCATTGTAATCTCAGCCCTTTTTCATTTCGCAGATAGCTACTCCTACTCTATATAAGAAACTATGGGTGCTTACAAATTAAGACCACCCAAACCTGGACGAAAACTGGAAATAATAGTAGCAGCTTTGGTCGCGATAATTGTTTATTTAAAGCTTCATATGACCTATACATCGCCATCAACAACCATGAAGTAATGTGATGGTGATGATGATGATGCAGTTAGGTTTGTCACGGGCTGGCTTTCTTTCCATAACAAAGCTCACCATAAACAATAAGGACTTGTGAGCTAACGCTCTGCCCCCACTGTGCTGTTTGTTTCCTTCCCATTTAATTAAGCACATTAAAAACAGCATTTGGTCTGATCAGTCTCACTTAATCCAATCCTCTTATGACAAACTTAACAACCAGACAGGCACTTGTACACTTAAGATTCCGGCTAACAGAACAGCACATCAGCTGACAGGTGGGACCATGTCCCTGCATACCAGGCATAAGCCAGACAAATGAATGGGTTCCGGTAGGATGCTTGCTACACCTACACTACATCAGGTCATGTGAACACTATATAGAAAATGATGTGTGCATGTAGTCTTGTTTTGACTAATTTTTTTGTAAATCATGTATATTGCTAGCACCAAAGAATCTTTCTTTTTAAAGATACAAAAGCCGTGTTCTACATATCCTAAAATCTAGCATATCACTCTACTTTACTCAACCTGTCATTTGCATCCAATTAATTGCTGGTCGTACCACTAGTTGTACTCCTGTCGCATATAACAACAGATCATTACACCAAATTCATTTTCTTTGCATGTACTTATAAAGAACTTGTGCTAATTTGTCGGAAACCTGTCTAAAAAATTGACAAACAGAGCCTGGTAACAGACTAGCAGTAGTTAGGCACATACTGATGACAGTTGCATCTTATCAATCCCTGGTTGGTGAGATTTATCAGTTGTTTTTAGGGAAAGGCTGATTAATAAAGGATGGAGAGGATGGAGACAAGGCTGCTAGGTGGCCATGGATCAGAGTTCACAGTCGAAATGATTTCCCCTGCTGAGCTATCGCGTCCTTTGATCATGGCCACTAGCAGTACTATCCTAATCCTCCCTTGGAAGAAGATTGTGACAGTATGCTACGGAAAGATTCTTTCTTTATGTGTTGTATACTGCGAATTTCGGCATCGCCTATGCCTATGACATGTGGGTCCCAATTGTAGAGTCTAGAGTGTGAAGAGAGTTCATGTGGGGTGTTTCTTTCCGTCATTGGTGAATAGCGTTTTCAATCAAAGTTATTAACAGCACTAACAGCAACGACAGAACAGTAGCCCATCGCCATTGTCATATTCTTGACGTGATAAGCAACCGAAAAAAGGTTGAGGTTGCTGGAGCTGGACCCTTCCACACCGTCACCGTGCACGCGTGCACATACACCCGGTGGTTGCCACCTTTTTTTTTTCTAGAATAAAAATTGCTACGTGTACTGGCCAGCCTTACGGATTAGTTAATGGGCACGTCTGAAATCATTTTAATCGCTACTAGCAGCGGCAGGATGCAGTACAGTGCATTATTCGACCTGCAGCCGTCAGTAGTCTGCGTGTACGCATGATGGATTAACGTTGGTGTTGTTGAGCCAGCAATGCAAATTAAACACTTGAATGCACGATTAGTGTACTGTGTTATACATGCTTGCAATTTATTATTACTACTGACAGCACTGATCCCCTAGAAGAAGGCCAGAACACAGTCAATTGCTCCTCTGCTCATCACATTCAAAGGTAGTAGCCATGAACATTTTTCTTCTCTTTTTTTTTAGAAAATGAAACAAAAAAAATGGGGGAAACACAGAGGTCACAGCAGGCACAAACTGACATAATACTCCAGCAAGCACCACCAGTGTTGATGGAGATATGATGTGAACTCTCACAATCTATACAATTTGGCATGCATATATACACAAAACATGCTTCTCGTCTCTCATGCTCTCACCAAAAGATGAAGAAAGAAAACCAAAGGCATGTACCAAATGACAGGGATTGTTACGGCACCAGGACAGCAGTAATAACCAACAAACACACATGGAAATTTTCACCATCTCCGTGCTAACCAACCGATCAATGGATTCTACTACCGCCTTCGATTTCAAGTACTGATGAACTCTCTCAAGTGTGCAGACCGATAT